>NC_091822.1:181320408-181620408 GCF_038994185.2 Dermacentor albipictus
CTCAAGCGTTTTACTAAAAAGTAAAAATAAAGCCACGTAAGGCATCATGAATTGCGACATAGACACCACTCGGAACCTGCTGGTAATTTATGTTTCCTTTTGAATTCTTGTCGTAGAGCAGAAAAGAAAGAAATGTGGCTGTATAGAATCAATAAAAAGCATTGCCTTAGTACGCGACGTCATTGAAAAAATAAAGAAATAACGGACGTGTCTGACATAATCAGCATTATAAGCGAGCCTCCATCTTGCAGTGCAGTGGGCGTGACATTAAGGAGTACTTGCCAGCATATAGCTGTCCCATGGCTTGTAATAAATACCTTGAAAGAGATGCCAAATGGCAGCTCCTTTTTGTTTTTACCAGGTAAAAATTAAATGCATGATTCTTGTACTGGGTTTAGTGTCAGCAAGTTTACATCTTACGGAGTACATGAAGACGCCAACACGCTGAAACGTTCCAAAACGAACTAGCGCTGGGCTCGTTCGTAATCATCGGCAGTGAACATGTTTGACGCGGTACGGACACGACAACGCGCTCCATTGTTGAACATCGTTTTGCAGGATCTGTTACGCGCCCATCATGTCCATTTCCGGTAAAGCGTTCGCTGACGAAACGGATTTCAGCTGCCTTACATTAGAAAACGGAAGATATCGCAGGTTTTCGCCAACGTTCATACCTTTTAAAACGATAATGCAAACGAGAAAAGGGGGCCAAAGGAAGATGTAGGCTTGAACTGACGAACGGTGAGGGATGAAGGTCTTACCAGTACTCACGTACGGGGCAGAAACCTGGAGGCTTACGGAAAGGGTTCTACTTAAATTGAGGACGACGCAACGAGCTATAGAAAGAAGAATGATAGGTGTAACGTTGAGGGATAAGAAAAGGGCAGGTTGGGTGAGGGAACAAACGCGAGTTAATGACATCTTAGTTGAAATCAAGAAAAAGAAATGGGCAGGACGTGTAATGAGGAGGGAAGGTAACCGATGGTCATTGAGGGTTACGGACTGGATTCCAAGGGAATAATAATAATATTTGGGGTTTTACGTGCCAAAACCACTTTCTGATTATGAGGCACGCCGTAGTGGAGGACTCCGGAAATTTTGACCACCTGGGGTTCTTTAACGTGCACCCAAATCTAAGCACACGGGTGTTTTCGCATTTCGCCCCCATCGAAATGCGGCCGCCGTGGCCGGGATTCGATCCCGCGACCTCGTGCTCAGCAACCCAACACCATAGCCACTGAGCAACCACGGCGGGTGATTCCAAGGGAAGGGAAGCCTATAGCAGGGGGCGGCAGAAAGTTAGGTGGGCGGATGAGATTAAGAAGTTTGCAGGGGCAACATGGCCACAATTAGTACATGACCGGGGTAGTTGAAGAAGTATGGGAGAGGACTTTGCCCTGCAGTGGGCGTAAGCAGGCTGATGATGATGATGATGGTGATAATGATGATGATGATGATGAGGGATGAAGAAAAGCCCCAGCGTGGCGCCAACGTTTTGACACGAATACTTATGTTGCTGAGAGTCTCATTGTCAAAATGTAGGCTCTGCAAACCGAGGCTTCGCCTTTAAGCCCACTCCCCTGTTGATAACTTCAAGCAAAAGTGTGTATCCACAGTGTAAATCTGTGTGCACCTCTCACAAAATTTATTCGGTGAGGAAGGCTAATCTTGTGAAAAAGTAATGTTTTTTTTCCAATTTTTTGTATATTATGGTATAATGGAATCAGCGAGGATAAAGCTCAATATTTTGAACGTGATAGCCTACTCATCCCACAACCTGAGATCCAACAACTGGAAGTAGTGCGCAGAGCTAGATTGAGAAATAACGGAGCGTTCATAAGATGTGATTTACAGAAACAAAGTTTATTTCGCCAGTTAGGATTTGATGTTGAAGACATTGGCAATTCGAAAACGAGGCTTTAGACAGTGAAAAAGCCAAACGCATACGATCAAAATTGCATGCACTCAAAATTGAACTAATGGTTGGTGTCGGTTGCCTGGCACATCCACATTCACACACAATTTAAGAATTATGAAATAATAAGTCGCTGCTTCATACAATAAACTTTCCCCGTTCGAGTTATGTATACTTTCATTGAAAGAAGTATTAAGCTGTGGATTATGCTCGTCGAACATAATTCATGTGGCAACACGAGCAATGAATGTCAAAGATGAACGAGGATGGCCTGAATGGCCTGACATGGAAACAAGGATTTCAAGGAGTCTTGAAATATATACATGAATCTTTTCATAAGTTTGAAATTGCTTGTCGCTGGCTGGTCGGTAACGTTACCTTTTGCACTATCTCCGTTGGCCCTCACCTGTTCTTTTCAGCAGTTATTGCGCACAAACGTCATTCTCAAGAAAAATTGGCCGGCTGCCGACCATCGGCCTGTGTACGCCTAACGGCTCGGTGCATTTTTCGAGGGCATGTATCAGCTTAGCAAGTAATGGAATGACGTATTCCTGCCCAACAAATATTGGTAGTGGATTCAGGCCTTGCTAGTGCGAATACGGTCGCTACAAATTGTGTGATATTCGATGAAATGTGACCATGATGAGCCGCAATAATCATTGAGAAAATAGGCAGTACTTCGAACTGATGGCATTATCGAAGAATGTTGGTATTAGCCACTTGTCATAGTGGCAGCGCAATATTGTCCCATGTAAAAAAAAGCACACAGACAAGAAACACGCAGGACTTCTTTTTTGTACCGTGTCATCTTTGCATCAGCTCCTACAATAGTGCTTTACAAACTGACTCAGCATTCAACTTTACTTTGTGGTCGATGGTCACAAGGGAAGTTGACTTTTTCTTTATGGTAACAATGGCTTTCCTTGGTAGCATTTTTTTACGTAACTCATTCTCGACCACAGGACTGATGTTCACTAACGCCCGCGTATGCTCCTGGCGCATCGGTTCTTCCCTTCTTGCCCTCAGCCCTCTCCAGGTGTCCACCGACTGGTGGAGCAGTTAAGATATCCGTGGCCTAGCTATTTTCGGCACATCCTCTTTCGCAATCTCCCTTCTTTTAGAACAATAAAGTCAGTCAGCCAGCCTCTGGTATTGTGGTCAACCTCTCTATTTTCCTTCACGTCCTTTCTCAATCCCTTAGCGCCAGCTGAAGGTCTCTCCACCAAACAAAATTTTCCGGCACTTCCGCATACGCTGCCCGCGAGGGTGGTTTTCGCAACCGTCGACTCTGGTGCACGTGTCGTCCTCGCCGAGCACGCGAGAAGGAGCCGGTACCGGAGCATGCCGCGCGAAGTGCTCAGTCCGTCGCGCCTACAGGAGTTGGCCGAGTCACTCATCGCGAGCTCGAGTCTATCTTTATTGCACGTTGCCCAGTGACCAAAAAGAAGAGAGAACGCGAACGAGAACAGAAAGAGAAGCCAGCCAATCAGTGTGTTTTCCGCGTTCTCGGAACCTTGCCTTGCGCACGGACAAGAAGTGGGCGAAGGAGGAGAAGGAGGACGGCAACGACAAGTGGGCGTGTGGGTGGCAGCTTGGCTAGCAAAAGCAAAACAGCAGCTGAAGGAAGCGCAGAGCTTGCTCTGTGCCGACTGCGTTAGCATGGCGACCACGTTACCTGCGCTGGCGACAGACGCTCGGCCCGCAGCGGCGCCTCGCGCGGGACGTCCGCCGACGGTCGCAGCCGCCGCCGCCGCCGCCGCCAAGAAATCGCACCGAGCACCTCACTGTCACGCGCCGAAGGACGCGAGCGGGCCAACAAGCCGTCGGTAGATTTCTGCACTGGATCACAGAGGAACCTTTCACACAGTCAAGGTCACTCCCAGCCTTCCTTTAGTTTCTTCAAGCCTGTCCCTTAGCGAAAAATCATGAGTTGAAAAAAAAATGTTTTTTTGAAAGAGGCTGTTTCTAACTGAAAGCAGGACAAATCTACGAGAATACCGCTGCGAAAAAAAAAAAAATCTGCCTCCATTCCTCCCTGTAAAAGTGGATGCACAGGGAAGCTGTCGCCGACTTTAGACAAGCACAAGCGACGTTAGACAAGTACCATCTCCCTAGCTGACGTTACTTGGACAAGTGCTACCACTACAAGCGACGTACGTCAGGCGCGCACCCGTACATGTTCGTGTTCCTCTATAGGCTCTCCGCCAAGCGCAGGTGTCTTATTGAAATAAGCGAATTTTTTTTTAAGTACATTCCGTCAGAAAATTTGTAAAGTACGACGTACACACAGGCTGCGGACATGATAGCTTCAGATTGTAATTCGAATATACGAGAAAAGGTAATTCTGTTACGCGGAAACTCAGAGTCAAAGCTATTTTCTAGGGGCCGTTTGAGGTCTGTCAGAATGGCCGCGGCCGCTAGGTGACGGCATTGTTTTTGGATGAGCAGGAGCCTAAGTAAAATCCTGGCCAAATAGAGGCTAACAGCTTCAATGTAAAAAAAAAAAATAATGCCTGTCTCGAGATTTGACCTGGCATCGCCACCTTCTTGGGCTCTGATAATTGCGATATCTTGCAGATAACAAGAAAATAAAGGTCAATTATTCAACCTATATAAGTGCTTCTTATAAATGAAACCTATCTTTCGTTTTGAGTAACCCTATTGCCTTTTCTTGTAGGTTGATGCTGATGGTGAACTCCGCACATTGTGGCGCAAGGGCCAAGTATGGCTAAAGAACTCCAGTCATTCTTCTTGCAGAGTCACGGTGCTCTGCTCCATAAGTGGGACGCTGTGGAGAATGAGGTAAATACACTTCACTTGATTCCTTTCTCTTTGCTTTATATGTAATAAAAATATGAAAGAGGGAAGAATGCAGGGGGCTCCTGAATTTCTCTTGCATAAAATTTCCCCCGCTTATTTATTCCACTGTTAATCACCTGTTGAGAAATAGCTTACCCCTGCATCTAGCTCAGACTAAATTTTCCTCGTAAACGCCTTTATTTCAATTCGATAGGTAAAAGGTATCCTAAGCTGCGAGCGCAGGTCGCCCAAGTGTGAACATTCTGGCTTTTTAACGCGACAAGCATTAGGAACCCCGTGTCGCAGGAAATCCGGTGTCGTGTAGGCATCGGCGTCAGCGCTGGCGTTGGCGTCCTGTGAGCGAAAATTCCCGTATATATTGAGATATATGTACATGTCACGCTTTGGCATATGACATACGGTATATGCGGGTTATATTGCGTAAGCCATTTAATCGCTAAAATTGCTCTTATCTTGTCTTACATTCTTGACAAAATCGTTCCTCGGATTTTCGGGAGTGACAGGCCACAACCAAATGTAAATAAATGAAACACCAACAGCGCATGTCTTTTATGTTAAATCTTCTCAGACTCAAATATTAAAAGTGCGAAAGAATAGCAGAAACCGAAAATGATGTAATTTTATTTGGCGCAGCTGTGGGCATTACCTCCAGCATCGGCCCACGGAAGAGGCCGCGTTTCTACCAGAAAGCGAAGCGCGCCTTCGCGCATACCGTTCGCCGCCAGCGTTTCCCGGTAAACATCATGGTTACGTAAGCTGCAGTTGCCGGGAAGCGTGAAAAGCTGTCGGGGATATTTGAGTGCTATCGCGTTCCACTCCTAAAGGCGAAGCTTGAGCGTTCGCCAAAGTTTTTTTTTTTTGCCGTTCAGCGAGCTTTCGTCGCAACACGCGAGAAGTATAGTCGTCGCTGACGATTTTTTTCCCGGTATGTCTCACCTTTAACTACGTCGCTTTGAAATCTAGGTTACCCCGACAAGCCGGTAGGTTTGGGCGTGCTTGCTATTCCAAGATCTTCCATAGCTTGACAGTGAGCAACGCGTAGGTTTGGGCTAGTTGGTGGCTCCAGATTCTGATGGATTTCACGGCGCACGCACACTAAGAAAAGGATTAGAGGCGGAGTTAAAAGGCCCTGATGCTCTGAGTGTTATCTTTTCCTTAGTGCTGATGATGTTCACAGAACACCATCAAAATGCGCCGTTACTAACTAGCTGAACTAATCATTGGTCGAGAACATCGTTGACTTAATCCCATTCATCGTTCATGTCGAATCTGTGCACTGTTAATGTTAGTTGCAATCTTGGCAGTGAACTTACTTGGAATTACCCAAAGTTTAACGCGACAGCGTTAAGAGTTCCGATTCGCAGAAGATCCAGTGTCGGCTCCTGCTTCGGCAGAATTATCCGTGAGCGAGAATAGCCGCATATATTTAGGTATATGCCACGCCTTGCTATGTGACATGCGGTATATGCGGCTTATATTACCACACCATTATATCATTTAAGTTGCTCATACCTTGGCTTATATTTTTGAGCGTACATACTTTTGCTCATTTTTGACAAACTTATTCCTCGGAATCTTGAGCATTGCAGCCCACGAACAAATGTCGTGAGACAAAACACCGACAGAGATCACTTTTTACGTTAAATCTTCGCAGACTGATTTACTAAAAGAGCGAAACAATAACAGGAACCTTAAAATCATGCAATTCTTTTTGCCGCGGCTGTTCACTACCTCCGGGATCGGCTTACGCAGGAGGCCGCGTTTCTACCAGAAAGCTCGCTTTCGTGCATAGCATTCGCCGTCAGCGCATCTCGGTAAACGATACTGCTACATCAGCTGTAGTTGCCGGGAAGCGTAAGAAGCAGTCGAGGATCTTTGAATACTATCACGTTCCACTCTTAAAGGCGAAGCTTAACCGTCCTCCAAGTATTTTATTCGTTCATTTAGCGTTATTAAAACATTTAGAGAAGGTTTTGGATGACACGGCTAGAGGTAGAGGTCACGCCACAGGTCACACGAGAGTACGTTATACAATTTCTAAGGCACACTATTTGTCCAAATAGGATATTTGCAGTCTGCTGCCTAAATTTGGCCACACGTGGAGCCGGACGGTGTAAAACTCTACGTCGTTTTTCCACCAACGGCTTAAAATTGTGCCCTTTCAATTACTGAACATTTGTCCTTCGATGTAGCTGGTAATCAACCGTGGTTCAGCAAGGAATGCCCCCACATTTGGCCGGCTTTAGACAGCCCGCTGCAAATGCATCAGTTTAGACTTACAGCGTGTTCATTGTTGATAACTTTAATTCTCCTTCTTCCTGAAAACCTATTTCTTTATGAGAACGAAGAGGATTGCCTCGTCGAAAGAATGGCTCCAGCGACTTCCCTTGTTCAACAATGCACTATCCATTTCTTCAAGCCTCCATATTCCATTGAACCTCGGTTGCGTGGGGATTGCGGTCATGTTAAGATATCTGGTACTAATTAAAAAATACTTTTGTGATCTTTATACAGAAGTTTGGCAAGCTGGCTTAGTCCCTAATTCTCTCCGATCTGTAGGGCTTAGGAGGTATCGCTGTAGCGCTGTAGAGAAAAACTCGACTTAAACCTCAGCAGTGAACTCTCAACAGAAAAGTGGTCTAGAAAAACTTGACAGGTATTCGAAAGCAGCATTGTATTATCAATGCAGTTGTTGATGCTATGGCATACTTTGATTACGACTGCAACTGTGGTAACCACACGTATTGTTTGATATTAAGAAAATATTTCTCATGAACGTGAGCACAGTGGTCTCGCTCGACGTGTTTCTGGGCAATAGACAACGTGCATGGTGTAACTAAACACAGTACCAACATGCTGTTGCCTTTAAAGGAAGTTAAGTTACTTGAAGTCCATTGTGAATCACGGCTCCACAGGGAATGCCCGCTGACCATAGTCATGCGAGACTACTTTACGTCATTATGGTTTACGCAGAACCTAGCAAATATGTGCGACGTTCCTCAGCCCACCGAATCCCAGCCAGTTAGTAATCTTAAAACCCGATTGCAGCTTCAGTGCCAGTGCGAGCATTCCTCTAAATCTTACGCTGTAACATGTGTTATCGCATTTCGCATTGTTTTGCGAACATGGTCAGATCGTGGTCAATAACATGGAGGTGTTGAAAGATTACGACCGATAAATAAGATCAGTTCTCACTTAATCGGCGTTTAGGCTTTCCTATGGTGATGCACATCAACACGCTGGAAGATAGAAAGTGCGCGCAACCTGCGGATGCAAAATGCTAGAGGTGGGTGAACATCGACTTGTTCGAGTACGAATTGAGTCCAACTATTAAACATCGAATATCGAATCGACATCGACATCGAATCCACATATCGACATCGAATCAAATATCGCATAGAGAAACGTGGACGCATGTATTTACAGTAGAAAAATATATTTCGGTATATTAGGTAACACACCTGTAGTGACTATTGCAAAAAAGACGTCTATCAGAGACAAACGATCAGTTTGAAGAACAAGAACACTAATTGTCATTAAACCAACTGCACGTATAGCTACACAACTCTGGAGCCTGCTTGCAAACAAGGTCTTAAAGCATGAATGCCTCCTGTAGAATGACTAGCTTTTCAAAAGTGTTAAATGATTGTTTCCGAAAAAATACCAAGAAGTCCTGAAAAAGATAGAAAGCTGCTGAAGCACTTCTGTGCCGTAGATAAATGAAAAAAAATTGCCCGTTGCGAAAAGAGCGACACAGGTAGTAGCGCGATATATAAAACTGCTACATGACTGGACTGTCAGAAACGCAAAATGATAGTCTACAAACATCAAGATCGCTGGTTGCAATGTACGCTTCCTCCTCGAAACCAAAAACAAAACGCATCACACATTTTGTTTCGTCATTGCTTCGAAAACTTTTGTCGTTGCCTCGCTTCTAATAATTTGCGTCAATGTGTTTAGCAGTTGGAGAGGAGTCACCAGAGGTTAACATTCCGTAGTTGCGAAATATTTCGCTAGTTTCAAATATTCAAGACGACGAATTTGTTTCTCTTGGAATTCGACTACGAAGAGTTAGTGTGTAATATTCAATTTCTAAATCCTAAACGTAAAATATTGGCCAACCCTTTAAGAAAGATCAACTTTTACCATCCGACGAGCATTTAATCAAAGTGGCTTGCCACATCATACGTACTTAAGGCTACAGAGCATTAGATTACGTCAAAGTTATGATATTCATGCTTGGGCCAAGCAATGGCCCGCAGTATTCTGAAATAAATCAAATAAATAAATAAATAAATAAATATTCTGTTTCCTTTGCAATAAACTCCTGCTCAAGTTTACCACTTGGCGAGAATGTTGGTTTGCTTATAGCTGGTGCCCCACTACCTTAATACTGCTGCCACTATCACCATTTCAATTGTTTGTGACGCGCGTCCGTAGGCCCCTCAACAGATTATTAGTCGTCAGTCATCCGCAGTGGCCTGCGTACAGTTCTACAGCCGCAATAGGCTCGAGCACTGGCCGGCTTCTTCGCGCAGAAAGTCGTACTGCGGCTGAGAAATCGCCCTTAGTGCCAACTGTGAAGTACCAGGAAAATATATTGCAAAGCAGTATAGCATGCCTTGTCTGCGAGCACGGATATTCCCGTTCTCTTTTCCGCGTTCCGGCAGTGCACATGACGCGAGCAAAGCCGGCAGCGCTTTTATGTGCTCGACTTGTACACGTGAGTCAGAGAATGCGCCCGGCTACTCAGAAGAAAGAGACTCGTGCCTACCGCGCGGTTTCTCAGAATTGAACAACGAGCGCTTCCGTGGTTACGACACGCGAACGTCCTCGGATATCTTTCGACGCTCGCTAAAGTCTCGTGTAGGCTTTGTTCTGTTGACGGCGGCGGGGCACAAGAGGTTCTAATGCGGAGCATTCTTCGCCTCACTCTTGGCACTCTGCAGCAGGTAGGATATAGCTAGGTAGACTCCCGTATCGCGTTCCTTTAATAAAAAAGAAAACGATTTGGGGGACCGACTGGATGGAATCAAACCTCTGCCGTAGCTGCCCAGTGCTTTCAGCATTGGGCCACGATCGTGCGCACGCTTCTCGAGTGCGAAAGCCAACCAACTTTTCGAAACGCTCGGCGTGTGCGGCCCATGCCGCTTCCTCGTCTTCTTTCGTGATGACAACTCGCGCTCGGAGGCGCCCAGCTAGACTGCACTGTACCCGGGACCGTCCCAATTTCTTCGGTACTTTCTCCGTAGGACGCTGCGTGGAAATACCTACTTCACGATCGCCCCAGTTAATCATGCTTTAACGTTTCTTCGCCGGCGTGCAAATATCCTCGTTTCACATGCACCGCATGACAACGTCCTAAATACGTACGATTGCATAAACGCCGTCGCTGATTACGGCACAATCTGTTTCTTTTTCTTCTCGTTTACGCTCGTCCACCACCTATGAAAATCCAGCACTTGCAACATCGGAAGCTCGAGTCGAACGGCCGGTGTGGAAATCATTCCGCTGCCACTGTGCGATCGCCTCCAACTTGGTGTGTCGTCATGCTGCTGCCGTCGCAGACATGTACGCTAGCGATCCGCACGCGCAACTACTCAGTTCACACAAAACCGTTGGTCCACCTGCTATCACTCTGCGGAACCTTATCTCCTTGAATCCAATAAAACTTTGAAAGCAAATAACCATCAAAATAATGTTGATGGTATTGCCGCAAAAGCGACCACTGACCAACGTGCATTCACGATTTCTTACAGTCTTTAGAGATCTTTTAAAAGGGTTATAAGGTACCGAGCGTGATTTTTGTAATGACCAGATTACTTTCTGGAGAAATATATTTCTCGCCAGTATAGACAGTAGGCACAGTTGTTCGAAGTGTGAAAATATCTTACTCGAGATTTATTCCTCGTTTTGTTTAGTGCCACGCATAATTCACAGAGAAGCCAGAATGAAATAGTAAGGTGCACTTGACGTTCCATATTTCTAAATACTTTCACTCATTTGAATAGTTTCCTGTGCCAAAAAAACTGTAACCATGGGTCTTGTGGTTGGCTTTTGGGGCTCTAAGCTTTTGTGTCCGAGAAAACGTACAGCAGGCATTGCCGTTAGTGTTGATGAATTTCACTGTGGCTCGTGTGTATAAGCCGTCACTCACTTAATCAATCGTCTTCCAAGAAATATCTTCATTTGGGCCAAGTTCTTTTGGTAAGTAGCTCGAAATATCTTTTAATGAATTTCGATAGCAATTACGAGCGTATGGTAATTCGGAAACTTAAAGTTGGCCTTAGTCCAAGGACACGTGTGGACTTTCAGAAAACTACGCACCAGAGATTTAACAGTCTGATATGGAGGCGGCACATGGGATGCCGGGGCTGATGTTTTTCAAGGCCGTTCAAAGTTTTTATCGCTGTTGGTTTGTGATTATGCTTGATGAAATTTCGTGCACACCGTTTGAACATTATAGGCTATGGATAGTTGCGGCTGCTTTGTCCTTTCATTGTGCATTCACAGATTCTTCTGTTGCCGATGCTTTACTGTCTTTTCTTCAGGTAGGCTAAATTTATTATATCGAGAAGTTGACGAGAAGTGCAGCGTTCGCAGACGTGGCTGAGTATACGATTGCTGAGATGTAAAGAAAACTGTGCGCTACAATACCGAGAACTGCTTACATTGTCATACATGACGGCAACTTCGTCATCATTATGCCGTAATACGTGTCAGGCCGAGCACACTCGTGAAACCCTGAGCTATTCCCACAGGTGGAATGAGCCATGCGAGTGCTGCGGAACTGAAATACTAGTTGGTAAAGGTTCATGATCATGACAAACGCGTCAGAAAAAAGTAGACATACAGAAGGAACGGATGATGACGCGTCTGCTGGACACTTCGTTTTTCTCTGTGCCTTTGTCTTTTGGCACGCTGTTCAAAACTACAAACCATGCGAATTACTGAGATATCGTTTAAAGCAATATCTCTTCCTAACAACTTCGCTTTTGAAGAGTGAACAGAATGTATTTGGATCTGATGGCAGATTAGATTCTCAGGCGGCTGAAGTCACTTGGGGAACTCTGTTAAGATCGAAAATTTATGATGGGTGCTACGGTAGCGAGATTCTAATCTCTTTACGACTTATTCATGCAGTGTTTAATTCCGGAGGAGGTGTTACTGAAACTGTAGTCTGTCGCAACATTAAGCGAGCGTGAGTGCTATGACGTGCCAACGCTGTCCTTGCTTTCGAAAATGGTGTTGTAAGATCTGGCATCAATGTTTCGGAACATTATTTTTTTTTCAAACGAACACCTTTTGCGTCTTAGCTCTAACCATGTCGGTGCAGCGAGAAAGCGAAGAAACCGCAGGTGCGGATTAGTGGCTATGACGTTCTTTCTCTGAGCATGCGACCGCGGGTCATACTGCCGTCGCTTGATTTGAAGACAACGACACAACTTTCAACTGGGCTTGCTTGAAGGTCACCATTGGTGGCAAAGAGGTGTACAGTCCACACCTTCTTCAGCGGTATACACATTAGTATTCAAGCGCTAATAAATGCCTAAATAGCCACCGATAGCGGTGCATGAAACTGCACGTGTATAGTTACATTACGTAGAGTAACTCACTACATACGTCGCAGGGCAAGCTTTCTAATGACAAATGAAAAAGAAAAGAGACCCACAAAGCTTGGGCACCTGTTGCGTGCTTCAAACAGGAGACCCACGTTGACCGTTGAGGAAGCAAAGGCTGCCGCGGTGCATGGCGTTGAAAGCCGTGCGCTTCAGTTTTTCCTGCGTCAGAGATGGCGAGAGTGGCAAGAGAAAGCAAGCGGATCCTTTTCACAGTGACGTCGAGCTGGCCACGCCGGATGCGGCCAGCGCGCGGGTGTAGCACAATTCCTGCACGTTGCAACACTCGCTCGGCTTAAAGCGCTCCCGAAGGCATGCTGCCAGCGCCCGCGGCTGCTGTGAGGGCGTGCTGCGAATCCGCAGCGTTCCTCACGGGGTCCTATCACGGGTTCCTGTTTTTAGCCTGTTCTGCGGATACCTGAAATACCTCACGCCCACTGACGAGCGGAAACAGGCCCGGCGTGCTCGGGTTCGAAGCCATTGACAGCTGGCATACGTGGACGTGACGTCCGTGAGCGGATCCAAAAACGGCCCTCTGCCTCCTCGCGTGTGATTGGCTGTCTTCGGGAGTGAGCGGCTCCGTTCGCTTGAACGAAGCGAGAAATCCCTGTGGCAATTATAGTTCGATCATATGTACAGATCTTTGTCATATAAACTCTGTCGTGACTGAACAAATTAAAATCGAACTCAATACAGATCGACCACTGCTGTTCGTAAGTTCGAGTACGCTTGGCGTCGATCCTATTATTGGGCGCTCATTTTTCGTGCGCCGATCTCTCTTGAAAAGTTTATCGAGATTAATTTCAACGAGGATCGAAAATCCCCACGAATAAGGCAGCAGTAAGTCTCACCATGGTCGCTCACGCTTAATCACGTGACCAACGCCACGTTTTAATAAATACAGGGAAGCGATTGTTTACTTGCTGTTTAGATCTTGAAGGCGAAGGTTACTTTGGGAAAATTTTGTTGTGTCAGATTCTTATAAAGGCTCTGTGAAATATAACCGGTGAACGATTTCATGGATCGATTTGCAAGCCAGGCTGTCGCACTTGCATTGAGTCACGCTACCCAGCGTCCGTGCGGAATCATTGTGTTGGCTTGTTTCGGTTCTGCTCTGGATTTTTGTGAAAAGGGCAGCAGTGGTTGCGCTTCGAGTGAGAAAAGGCTCCACGTTGATTTGGATTCTGGTGACTATTTCAGACTAAGTTTTTGTTAGCGGCTCCTTCACCCACACCCTACGGAAGATGGCCCTGGAAGAGAGAAAACGAGTACCGCACAAACGAATTTGTGCTGTACGTATGTGATAACCTTCATTCAGAGGCATACAAAACGGTCAAAAACGCAAGTTCTTTCAATCACTATAATGGCTTCTAGGAAGTAGGGGCGTCTTCAAAATGGCGGATTTTTCTTTCTCCTAAAGAAATTAATATAAACAAGAATCAATTGTTGGGCTGGTTGGTCTTGCATTGCTGATAAGGTAAACTAGCGCAACAAAAAGACAAGGCACACAGACACACTCCTCACGTTTTTGTCTTGCTTTCCTGTACGCTTTGTCTTCTTGCTGCACTAATATCGCTCATAAGAAATGAACATCAATCTTGCAAAATTTGACGGAATCTGCTACCTTCAGTGATGCAAAAGAATGCAATTATGACAGCGATGGCTCAAACTGTTGCATATTTAAATGCGTAAAGATTGCTCTACCTACCCAACGAGAAATTTGTCCGTCACGTAAGACAATGAATAGATCCCACCACCGTAAGCAATGGCTCGTACACCCGTAAGCGAGCAATGACTCATACCTTACGGCAGATGCTACAAGCGCTCAGTGAAGTTAAGCGAATAGTAGACACATTCATTAAAATTACTCATACAACACACAGAACAGCATGCATTTCGATAAAGAACTTCAAAACAAGCATGCGAACCGTCATTAAAACAATACATAACTCCCTCATCAAATGTTGTGGTGGTTTTGCAGTAGCTTCGCTAAATTAACCTTAATTCACCTTAATTAACACCAAAGGTGGCGGGTTCGACTTCTACCAAAGGCCGAGGGTTCGCGCGCCTTAATTAACCCTATCTTAATTGACTGCGGTTAATTAACTTTACCTTAACACCAATGGTCGTGGGCTCGAGTACCATAACGAACTATATCTTACTTACATCTGCCTTACCATGTTCGCTATCGAAGATTATAAGCGAACGGCCGATCAAGAAGATCAAGATCAAGAAATATTTGCTGTGAAAATGTACTTACAGGAACCTAAAATAATCTTACGGGAAAAGGTTTTCAACGACCCAAAAGAGAAAGTAAATGATAATTCTGCTATTCCAGGAACTCGCAGAAGAGGCCGCTCGTATTCGAAAGTCGGCAAAACAATCCACTTCACCCCAGTAGCCATTTCTCCAAAATCCATTTCTCTCCCATTATTTGCACGTAAACTCGAGACCCACACAGAGTTCTTTTGCAATCTATGGCCGTTCTCGAATGTCACATTGCAGGTTTCTTTATAAAATACTGAAGGAACTGCTCAGCACTACCTTGGGAGTCTAATCCTGTGCTGCTTCGCTCTAAAGAAAAACAAACCCTAGAGTTGGCTTTGCTGCTTAATAAGTGAGTAATGTGGAAGAGCAGATATCTTGGGTTTTCCCAGGTGGGACGGAGGAAAAGAAAAATATAACGAGAAACTTCCGCCAAAAGCTAAGAAAGAGAACAAGTAACTCGTACTTTGTGGGTACAATCTCTACGTAAATTGTGTCAATCACTTTTCGTCCTGATATTAGGGAAGTCACGTGTTGACCGCCATGGAATTTTTTTTTTTATAAGCGAAAGCTGTTCACGTGCGATCGCTGTAAAAACGTGGTATTTTACTCTGCAATAAGGGTGCGAAAACGTTAGCTCAATATATTATCCTTGGCACAGTGCTAACTGCACTGAGCATGCAAGGTAGCGGAGTCGTTTCAAGAGGCTCGCAACGTAGCCCAACATACTTTCACGTCCCTCTTTCGGCAGCTTGCGCACCGGTAAACTTGGGCTGTTTTAATTTAGCGGGATTTTGCAATTCCCAAGAGGAAAGGCGAAGGCAAAAAATTATTGCTGGGGTTTCGGAATGGACTTTTGGTATAGGGATCTCACTGCAGGAATAGAATTCAAGACAAAGGCCCGACTGCTGTACATTATTTTTTCTCTTTTCAGCCTTATTCCTCACGTAAAAGCTAACAAATTCTGCGTCGTTTCGTCAGATTATACTCGGCGATGTAAAGCTCACTCCGAAAGGAGGACACAAGACAACAGCAAGAAAAAAAAAGCGTAACGACGTTTTAAGCAGAGCAGTAATTTTCTGTCGGAGCCTTCTAGGATGAGCCAAGAGGCTAAGGCTCATTCTAAGGTGCGCATCACGTCTTGATGCCTAATGGTTGGAGTCAAGGGCGATCGAAAAGACGCAGGAGACATAATAAGTGCTGAAGCAAGTCATAAAGAAATACGCAAGCGGTCCACAGCTGAGCTGAAATCGCGCGAAGCTCCGGAAAAAAGCAAAAGGCAAAAGAAGGCTTACCCTTACAAATGGTGTCTTGTCACGGCTTGGAGATTAGGGAAAAAAAAGAGTCAACGAAGAAAAGCAACCGGTGGCTGTTTGATCAAGTGGCCAGCAAGTGTCTAACCGCGCTTTCCCAATCTACACTCGCTCATGTTTCTTCTTCTTCTCTTCTTATGGGTGGAGCGAGAACGCCTACGCGAAGGGTTTACCCACGAATGCATTAATATCCTTTCGCGTTGCCTCCCAGATTACATAAATAAGCGAAGCATTATGCTCGGAAAGCGGCAGGTGTATGTGTGAATCGGTTGTGTTCGAACAGATGCTCAGGGAACACTTTCCGAGCTGTTTTCAGATGGTCGTGTCGTGTGGCCTTTCTTGGTAGTTGGGGGTTGGCCTACTACGATAAGCGTGCCTAATCATGTATGTTGACTGTGCAAGGATATGAAGAGAGCATGACTTATTGGAAATAGCAGTTGCCTTAATGTCATAACACAGTACTGCAGCTCCAAGGGGCTAGGGGTGCGAGATCACGCGAAGAGGAGTGTCGCTAATGGGCACTGGTAGTATTCGAGCAGAGGTGCTCCTCAGACTGTTTTTATTGCGATAGCAATTATGCGGACACTCCAGGCGCACTTCTGCCATCGCCGTCGGCATCGCCATGTTGTTCCGTATAATGTCCAAGGGCGAAGACATCGTCGCCGCGCGCCGTATGCTGTATGTGCAAGTGAAAGCGTGCGACGGTGAGCCGACGATGGCGGCTCAATCTCGGCCGCGCAAGCGAGGAAAGTGGGGAGGAAGCGTGCCGTCTTCCATCGCGCGCAAGGCACCGGAGGGAATGGAGGGAAGGGCGGGGTGTTCTACTCTAGCGGCTGCTGAGTATGGCGAGTCGCGTCGGCCCTATCTCGAGAGCTATCTGCGATGAGTACGGAGTCTAGGATCATCGGGAGCACATAGCGTCGTGTGGGCTGTTTTATCACCGCTTAATTTGCATTGAAGCGAGAGGCAGCCCGAAGATCGATTCGCTCGCTGCTGCTGCCGCTCTTACTCATGCCAGCATTTTGAAAGCTAATGTACGCGATCATCGAGTGAGATGTGTTTATGTTTGCCTGTGCGAGCGTGACACCATGCTTGTTAATTTAGTTAGTAAGCGAGTGTTTACTACTTTATATGGCCGATAATGTTACTATCATTGCTTCGTACAGCTGTCTATTAATTTGCATAGCAATCAATGCTTCGCCTGCGCCATTTTTTCCAGTTCTTTACTTGTTTTTTTTTGGGGGGGGGGGGGCAGAACTGCAGTTTGGCCTTTATTGATAGCAGGGTATTGGACAGAACAATTTGAAGATTGTTGTGAATAATAGTGACTTGAATGAAAGCAATTCGAGTTATAACATGAATTATTTTTTACTTTCCATAATGAAATTAAAAAAAAAACATTGCACAGTTTTTCATAATTGGTGCGTACTTTATTGAGTAGAAAGTTATTTATCGTTGAATTGCCGCTGCTCCATTTCAACATTTCTTACGAAGGTAAACTGCACTTCTAGTGGCGTGAACTTTGAGCGTCATGATGACAAGCCGGAATGTAGCGACCTTATGATGGTCAAGCCTCTAGTGGGAAAACCTTGACAGAAAAGCTTGTTTTTTCTTAACACAGAAGTTCTAGATTTCTAAAATTTATGGTGACATTCATTCAAAATTAAGTGATAGGATTGACATCACGAGAGCAATAAACTTGTTGCCAAACGAAGGAAAGAGAAATCCGAGGACACCTAGGATCTTCCTATGGGTTGCGAATGCGAAATCATTAACGTCCAATTGAGCAACGCCAGAGCGATCCCTCGAGTTATCATTTCCTCGCTGGCAAGCGAGCGCGTCGAGAAGTTTGTCAACGCCTCCTAAATAGCACAAGACTTGCGCACTTCGAACCATGCCGTCATGCTACCTAGCACGACTGCTATAGAATCTAATGGGGACGCTCCCGAGCAATCCGCGGTGATTTTGACATCCCCGCTGTCGTCACGCTGGGCTTCGCAATGGAAGTTTCAGTCCAAGCAGCATGATGTCATAAAAGAGAGTGCACAGGCCAGCTTTCTAAGAGGCGCTGGTTTAACCCGGTGGGTAAGACACACGGCCTCTGAGCGTAGGGTCGTAATTTCGAGATTCACTACCGCCAACGTTTTTTCTTTCGAATGTATTCTGCTTTTATACATGCATGTCCTCATAACTATTACCAAGGCGCAGTTGAGAAGCAGGGGAGAGCTTGAGCGGACAAGGAACGCGCCGATGACGCAGGCCTCTGAGAGCGAGGGTGACGTGGCGTCGCTGCGGTGCGCTCTCCCCTCACGCAACACCTGGCGTGCCAGCGCGGCAGCAGGTGTTCCCTTTCGCCTGCTCTGCACCGTTGAGGCGCGCACGTGACGTGACGTCGCAGCCAATGGGAATTTAGGTGCTGTTTCGCTGCCACAGACGCGGGCTTCTTCTCTCAGTGGGCCGCTTGATTCTTTCAGTTCAATATGCTGTTGCGAGGGCCACTCATTGTAAAGATTCAAGGGAAACTCAAAACTGCGATAGCTGGTCATGCCGCGAGAACGCGGTGTCAGGCCACAACGATCACGGCGCGACGACGGAAAGATTACTGAAGCATGACGCAGCACGATGGCTCACATGTCTGAGACCTGGTGGTGTTATTCTGGGCACTGTTAACTTCTTCCATGTTGTTAACTTTTGCCATGTTGGCCCTTCGAACCAATAATATATGCCGCAGCAGCCCAATGAGCCAGTCAGATGAATAAAGATGGCGAATTTCACAATATGGCACTTATTGGCGATGACCCAGTACCAAATACTGGCTGGAAAAACACTTGTGTCCCAATTGGAAAAGATTTGTGGGTGGGACTTGATTGGGTTTGTACAGGACACGGGGCTTTGGGGAAGCTGTCGCCTTTGTTATGAAGTGGGCTTGATCAAGCCTGTGAGGTTGGTGATATCCCGCTGAAGGAGACTTTCTCCCTGCTTGTCTTTATTTTTGTATTTGGGTGTGTGTTAATAAAAGACTTCGCTCATCCTAAGACTGACGTACTGGTGCATCTGGAGCTAGTTCTTACTTCTGTGCCTCCGCCATAAAGGCAGAGGATATCAACAGCGGGGAAGAAGCTTGCCTTCAGTATGATGGTATGTTCATGAAGCGTCTTAAAACTTGCACTTATAATTTTCATTGTAAGTTATATTATATACCAGAAAAATAATATACCTTCTCATCGGGCCGTGTAGGTCCTGAATATGAAACCCTGTCGCAGCTTAAAGCAAAAGCAACAGCTTTGTTCTTTTGAACTAGAGAGCAGAGAGGAAGGTCAGTAAAGGTTACAGGAGGGTATACCGTATACTAAGTTACTCTGCTCTGAAGAAGAGCAGTCGCCAAAAGTAAAACATCCTGCGCTGCTTGGCTGCAAATTTACTGTAAGCAATGTCATCGCAATCTTCTATCGTATGATAGCTTTTGACCAGTCGGTTTTTCGCTGGCGCTGTTCTCAGTCACTTGTCCTAGATTAGAATATTAAGTCGAAATGGCTAATATGTTAAGAAGTCCTGATGCTGTAGTTTGGCTAAGACACGAGGATTGGCTCGTAAAACACGGGTTGCTAAGCGAATGCTATCGAGGAAATCGTCTCTTCCCTTCCCTGTCGCATCCATTAGGATCGATCTCACATGGCACCGTCTATTCTTCAAAATATGAAGCCCGTATAGAAGCACTGTGGTTGTTGCAGGATTACGATCATGGCAATCATCATAAATCTAATTCAGACACACTGCAGAACGAGCGCTCCTCCCAGAGATATCCAAATACCGCCGTATTATGGCAGCCAACTCTATCGCACGTCTCCATATCTCCTCAACTCCACTGAAGCGCCTGATCCTCCTCTGTTCACAGCTTCGTTTCCTTTAGTTTGGCACCTGTTATGAAATACTCATACGTAAACGTCCGAGAGACTTGCCTTGTAGGCACAGACGACGAATGCGTAAACAGTTGCTTCGAAAGTAAGTCAGCGAGGTATGCTCCCTGCAACGACGCTGTACAAGCCGCATGCGAATATGTCGTCCAAGGCCGAGGCGCCGAGCAGTGCACATTTCTCGGTGCTTCCACGTCGCTCGTACGGGTATAGCACAGCACAGAAGAGCCTTTGGTGGCTGGCAGTGCGCGCACGCTTCGGAAGGCGCATGCGACTCACGTCGACTAACATCTTCAGTGCAACAGCGCGCGCAGTGCACGCAGAAGCGGGATTTCCCGAATGGAAAGGAAAGAAAAGAAATATAAAAGAAAGAAAGGTACCGCGAGATTGTTTTCTGCTGGGCGGCGCCCGAAAGGCGGGTACGCTTCATTACAAAAACAGAACCTCTGCAGCGTTGTTTGGCAGCACTGTGGTTTGTTACTGCGCGGGCTCTGTTGACACTCGGTGCAGAAGATAAAAAAGCCTTACAGAAGCTTCTGTTCGTATTTGCTCTTAAAAGGCATATATAGTGTCCAGCCGAGCATTTATTCGTTTCCACAGTTACTCGCACATTTCACGTTGTCGTCTGTAAACAGACTGATCTGTTTTCGCGTTTCACCTTCGCTTTTCTTCGAGTTGTCAGATTTTATGCACGAGACAGGCCTCAACCCAGACGTTTCCCTTTTAGTTAGCTATACGAATCCGTCTGAACATAAAGTGCTATGCGAAATTTATATGCTTCCCACAACCTGACCTCAACGTACTAACAGTGTGCATGCATATCAAGTTTAACTTTTTTTTCTTCAGCCTTATAGTCAAGAGGGAGGGAGAGGCAAATGAGATGGGAAAGGCATGGAAGTTAACCGGAAGTGGAATAGGGATATCGAGTTTGCCTACCCTGCACTGGGGAAGGAATAAAGGTAGAGAGATAGATCTAGATAGAGGTTTATTTGATTCTGTCGCCTGTTCTCATGGTCTGTGGTCAGAGGTGGTCGGACTTTCAGCGCCGATACAAATGGGCCGATGCCCTCGCGCAACCAACCGACTGTCGGGACAAGTTCGTCGCCGAAGGCCGACTAATATAGCTATTTGAGACGCACGTGCTTTCATGCGAAAACTTTGGGGTGTTTGAAGACTTGCATGCTGCGGGGGAAGCGCTCGAGAAGGACTTGCCCTCCTCCTCTACCACCGCTGTCTCTCCCACGGGCGGCTGCGGGGCAGAACAGCAGTCACTTTTCAGGCCGCTGCTCGGCCCGCTGGAAACAAGGCACGTATATCGGATCGGCTTATATGCATAGCCACACTTACTACCTCTACATATGCGCTGGTTTTAACGGATAAAGAAAGAGAAAAAAGAAATGCGGCAGAGCTTATCTGGCGATCACTGTCGACGGTAATGCGATTGGCATTGAAGCAATGTAGCGACGCACCGTGTCGCTCGTGTTAATCTTATTTAAACTCGGTTGGGGTCATTTTGAGAGTTCCGTTGCTTCAGCTATATGCGACATACACTGTCTCCAGTGTCGTTCCACTTCACTGTGGCACTCGCTTGCCAAGGTAGCTCGGGAGCATCACTGCACGACGACCACTACATGAGGACAACGAAGTGACGACAATTGAATGGCAAAGAAGGAATAAAGCCGACGGAAGAAGAGGACGCGGTGTGACGACGACGACAATGAAATGACAGTTCCAACATGATGGCAACGGTATAACGACGACGGCGGGAAAACGACGGCGTGAGGACAAGGGGATGGGGACAAGTGTATGACTGCGATGATGTGACGACGACGGTATGGCGCCAGCGGGCTGACCAAGTTGTCATGATCGGTAGTCATCCTGCCGGTAGGTACGCACACACATTTCTCGCCAACAGCCCCACGTGCGACACATGTATCACCGACGAGACGCTCGCACACATTATCTGTGTCTGCCCGCGATACGGTGCTGAGAGACAAGTGATGTGCAGAGTACTGGACCAGTTGGACAATCGTCCACTTTCAGAACTAAAAGCTTTAGGCCAATGCTCCGAAAGAACATCTGCGTTGAAGGCCCTACTCGCGCTATTAAGGTTCTTGCGGTATACGGGGCTTCACGACAGACTCTAAGAATGCCACCCCCTACCGCTCTGTAGCGTACGCGCTTTGTTCGTGCTTGTCTCCCTTTCTTTCTATCTCCCCCTTCCACTTTGTTTCTCTTTTTATCCCTCTTAACCCTTCCCCCTGTGCAGGGTAGCCAACCGGAACTACCTCTGGTTAACCTCCCTGCCTTTCTCTGCATTACTTTCTCTCTCTCTCTCTCTCTCTCTCGTATCACCTCTGTTATTAAATGCATAAGCATTTCTATGCCTGCCCAACGAGAAATTTGTCCCTTACGTAGGACAACGAATGGCTCGTGCCGCCTTAATGCCTCAGTCCCCCGTAAGCAAGCAAAGAAGAAAAGGTTATCTACCTGAGAGTCTTATCTTGAAAATTGTGCCTATTGATAGCTAACCTACTGAACATACATATCCATGTGTGATGAGACGTATAAGCTTTTGCACGGAATGAAGCGATTCTGCATCAAATTCGGGAGCTGAGTTTTTTGCACACGCAGGTTTGTTGATGGACACGAAAAATCCACGTAACCCTAGTCCTAAACAGCACAGCTGTAAGAGCTCGAATGACAACGATACAACGACCGTGGCGACCTCAAGACCACGGGCACACACTTAGCACCCCAAGCTATTAGACAACTTGAGCCACTGGGCGGTGTAGAAGGCGTGACGAAGGCGGAATGAGGAAAGCAAGATGACGAAGCTGGAATGACGATGATGCAACGACCCCGGTGGCATCACGTCTTCGAGCTGGTAGACAACTTAGATCACTGGGTTGGCGTAAGAGGCTAGGTAGATAAATAGCCTCAAAACGCCCGAAGTAGGCAAAGAATTCTAATCGCATTAAGAGTGGAACACATGCGGTAAACTGCTTCTAATCGAAGAAAACGCTACGACAGACGCTGGGCGAGAGTTGCGGCATACAGAATAATACACGCACATACACCTACAGATATGCACATACACACTAAACCTATCCGAGAGGCCTTGATAGTGTCTGTAGACTATAAAAAAGCCAGAGGCGCTTTAGTAGCGCGCAACTTTTCCTCAACACGCCAATATATGTTGGGCACTGCATTAAAGGTTTATTAAATTGGGATCCATGCATAGTCAACCACTCGACGAGAAAGTTGAAAGCAGGACACTGCAATCACACCATCCAAAACCCATTACACCACACAAGGCAACGGAAAGAACCGAGGAGATCACTCAAGGTTAATATATGCACGAAGAGGAGAAGTAGTCATTTGCGTTTGCTGTTTTCTTCTTCTCTTAAGTAATCTCTAGGCCTTGTTTCAGTTCCAAGCCTGTTCAGAAGCAGAGTCCACAACGAACACATTGCGATAACAGAAACAAGGAACATAAAGAGAATTCGCAATGAGAGAAACGCATTGGACACTGCTGTTTTTCTATCAATGTTTTCTATATGGTTTTCTTTGACATTGGAGAAGTGGCACACATCTGAATTCACTCACCATCGCTTGAATTCCCTCGATCCCTCTATGCAACTGCGGCTGTTACCAGGTCTTCGGCGAAATGAGGAAACAGTGCTGTGCCGCTTACGTTTGGGAGTCGCATTCACAAATGCTTATGCATTTCTGATTGGAATGGCTGATAGCGCCGAGTGCAATGCCTGCGGTGTAGAGGAAACCATAGAACACCTACTGTGCTACTGCCCGTCTTATGAAAACGAAAGGCAAGACCTCTGCACAGCTCTCAATCAACTAGATGGGAAGCCGTTCACCTTGAAGAAGATCCTGGGACCATGGCCTCGCATATCGCAGCTGCAAAAGGCCACAAAAGCGCTGCTGCGATATTTGAAAGCGACCGGATTGAGTGAGCGCCTGTGATTTGGACTGAGTGACCGACTGATATCTCCAGTGGACTTTCTCTTCTTTTCATCTTTCCGTCCCCCTTTCCCTTTCCCCAGTGTAGGGTAGCCAACCGGGCTCAGTCCTGGTTAACCTCCCTGCCTTTCTTTTATCATTTTCTCTCTCTCTGTCTCTCTATCAATATGTGTATCTTATGTGTTAGTATATACAAAGATAGACTTATCCCTTCGTTGTCAAGTGTACATTTGTGCGTACGCAAGCGGTTGCATGAGCCGCGCGATAACGCCGAGGGTCGTGCGGTTCACGTCTGCTCTTGATCAAGGCGAGTCATGAACTCGAGCATTCAAGCAATGACGTCAAACGTCGCGGGTGGTAATCTCCCGCTCTCGCGGGTTACGTGACTGTAGCGCTGCGCCCGCGGTTGAGGGATGCGCCGCTCTCGATGCACAGCACACGAGAGACGGCACCTCGGCTAAGTACTAATCTCTGTTTGGAAGGAACATCCGCGTACGAGTTGCAGTAAACACTTGCGCAAGGACATAAATAAGGAGAGACGGTAAACAATGCAGAAGCCCATAAAACAGGATTGAAGCAGGCGGTCTCAGGCTTTCAGCTTCGCGGCCGAATAAAACCCGCTGACGCTCACTTAGGAACCATTGCTTATTCTCTAGCTGTTCCAGGCATGTAGCTTTCCACACACCAGGCGCCACGAACACTCTCTCAACGGAAACACAAAACCGTGCGCTGCGTTTCGTTCTGCGGGTGCCCGACGCGAGGAAGCTTTAACCGATAAAGTAATTCAGGCAGACCGACTCGTTTGCCGCGTTTGAAAGGGATATCCCCTCCGGAGGGTAGTGCACAGATTTGTGTTCGTCAGGTGTTGCCAAATGCTATAGCGCTTTCTTGGAAGCCGGCGAGCAACGCAACAGCAAGATCGAACACTGAGAGCCGCCTGCACCTGACCACCTTGTAATGAATTCTTGCGAATTCACCCAGCAGTTTTAAAAAATTCAAACTCCGGTCCTAAACCCCGAGCACCGGGAGAATACGTTGAGCTCAAAATTGAGTCGCCGATGAGCTTTTAGCTTGACAGATTAGATATCTGCAAATAAAAAAAAAATGAACGACAGCAAAAAAAGAACAATACCATGTGAATGGTTTAGGCTGAGAGAGCAAGGACGCGAAGAAAGGAGCGAAACACCATGTTTGAACGCACCGATGTTTAAATGAATATCAGTAAATAAATAAGAAGCGCAAGCTAATTGGTTATATTTGTGCGCCATGATGTGCCATAAAAAATTACGATACTATTTACAGTGGTACACCGGGCCATTGTTCGCTCGCCACAGCGCCTTACTCTACCTCTTCTGTTATTAAAGATGATTATATTCTGAGATTTTACTTTCCAAAACCATGATATGATTATGAGGCAAACCTTAGTGCGGTACTCTGGTTTAATTTTGATCGCCCGGGGTTCTTTAACGTGCACTTTAATCTAAGTACACGAGCATTTTTGCATTTTGCCTCCATCACTACTAGCACGTGCAGGACAGCATACCACCGTAGCTGTAAGTTGCCGTGGCGTGGGCACATCAGGGCTAGAAATCTTGATTTATTGGTAGCTGTAGAAAACAATTTATTCACCACAGCCTCGCTCTTTTTTTCACTCGTATTCTGTTGTCTCATAGGTTTCGTTTTCACTGTCACCTCGTAGTTTTTGCTGCCGACAGGTCACGCTATCGTACTTATGATATCGTAGGCATTACACAGCCATCGTAGTCGTCCCGTCGTTTTCTTGCTCTCATCGTCACACTGTCGCCGTCATACCGTCGTCATGCCTACTTAGCTGCTAGGCACGAGGTCACGGAATCAAATCCCGGTCGCGGCGGCCGCATATCGATGGCGACGAAATGCAAGAACGGCCGTGTCCCGTGCATTGGGGGCACGTTGAAGATCCCCTGGTTGTCAAAATGGATACGGAGTCCCCCCCCCCCCCCTCCCCTCCGCCCCTCCCCCAACGGCGTGCCACATAATCAAATCGTGGTTTTGGCAGGTAAAACCCCAGAATTCAATTCAAATCGTCGTCATTACTTCGTTATCATGCGTGGGATCCGTATGTCCAAGCGCCACAGGTTTAAGCGAGGTGTTTCCCGGTGAAAATGTGTCTAACATGGTCGGGTGCTTGATACTTCGAAATGGTCGCTAAAAAATAGCGTTCTTTGCAAACCCCAGTGAAAGCTTCGCTTTATCCGGTTTGCACAACATTTTCTTTCCTGCTTAAGAAAAACACATGGTCAAATGCATGGGTTATCGCACACATTCGGAATGCCAGGACGTGGCCATGGACCCAATTGAGAGTTATGAGAAGGGCTTCTTACTAATTTTTTTTTCTCTTGATAGGAACACAGTGACTACAGCGCATGCGTAGTACCGACATGGCAAAACTGTATATCATGAGCGTAAGACGCTCAAACAGCATTCCCTTTCTTCCTGGTTACGCTCTTAAGAGCTCTACGCATGCGAAGAAAATGGACACTGAACCGCCTCCTATAAGCGACTTCTCTAAACTTCGGCGCTAAACACATTCACTGTCGTTGACGAGCATGCTGGGAAAAGCGCGCTTAATAACGAGGAGCGACCGTGCACTGCTCACAGAGACCTCTTAGAGCTCGTCCACACGGAACGCGTAGCGCAATCATGCATAGGCCCTTAACGATGTGATCCTCGCATCTCCCACAGAGATCGCCAAGCGTGACACAGCACTTTCACCCCTTCATCTTATCTTCCTTTCGTTCGCGAGCACGCCGAAGACATGCAGGAAGCCGAGACGACTGCTGGCTCTTCACTGGCGCACGACGCTAAGCGCGATGCAGTCACGTGGGAAAGCCAGGCGCACGGGTGTCTGTCTTCGTAACAATGGGTTCATTCGCCCTGCACGCAGAACAGTGTCCAAGCAGCGAGGCAGGCTCGGAAGGGGCAATGCCCGGTGCGCGTGCAGGGCAACGCAGAAGGCCGTCGTATATTCTTATGCCATCCGTCTGTGAGATCCTTGGGAAACGAAAATCCAAAGTGAAAAGGGTTAAAACCCTTGTTATTTCCTTGGCAAAGATAGCATAGCAATTTTATTTAAATGCTATTCCTTCTCGCTTTTCGTCAGAAGTTTGAGCCGCGCCCGCCCACCTTATCAATGGAATCGGCTGACCGTGAGAAAGAGGAATTGAATCGAGCAAAATGAATCCTTTACGCTCCAAGAATCCAAGCACTAGAAAACACAACTGTAGGCTTTAAACAAGCAGTCCTGTTTTCAAGTGAATTTTTTCTGTAGACAAGTGCCAGTGATGAAATTAATAAAATAAAATTAAACTATTGTGTTCTACGCTCCAAAACCACGATCTGATTATGAGCCACGCCGTAGTGGGCGACTCTGGATTTTTCGACCCCATGGGGTTCTTTAACGTGCGCCCAATGCACGATACACGGGGATTTTCGCATTTCATACCCGTCGAAATGCGGCCTCCATCGCCGTCATTTCCTCCCACGACCTTGGTACTTATTCGCACAATGCCATAGCCACTAAGCCACGACGGCAGATAGTGAAAGCATTAATAACGGCAGGAATGTAGACCATGCATAGTTTACAGCGGGATTGTTTGCGGTGCATCACACTTACAGCACAAAAATGATCGCAGAGTATGCTATTGCATTCTAGCGCGCCACTGGATTTAATGTGTACTAAGCTACGAACTGCGAACGATGGCATATTCTTATACCATCGTTTATGAAAGCTTCTGACAAAAGCAGGAGAAGCCTAGTCTTGGAGTACGTTCACTTCTCGCCACATTTGTTGCGGCCTGAACGTGAATCTTCGCACTCTTCACTTCTGAAGCCTCTTGTGCCGGTCAAACACTGCGCCTCTCAAGAACCCTTGCTCGCAGCAAACTTCCTGTATGACACTTCTTGTTTCTGTATGCTTTATTTTTCTCACGTACGACAGAGATTACTGATGTCAACTCTATACTGCAACCCCGTGGCCATAACAACACCTTCCTGTGAAGCTACAACGAAGAGCACCAGAACTGGGAACAATGCGTTGCTATGAACAAGTCGGTGCTTACATTATGCGGTGAGCTCGTGCGGAACACATTGTTTGAGTAATGCGTTATGAAAGAAAAGAATATATCGACATTGAAACTTTCCCGCCAAATGTGACAGTGGTACACAACACACTCACGAAATTTAACGAGACTCCGCGATACGATGGAAGTTCTTGTTGGACAAGGCAAGTAACAATGCGGCACTGAAAATTGCCTGCTCACAATGCACAGAGCTTCACACTGGGAGGCTTTTCAAGAGCATGTACACTGTACAAGCACTGGTGTTGTTTTACTTGATAATTCTAAAACCGGTAAAAAATTATCTCTGACGTGACGTCTGTTACGTTGTATAGGAAGAGGAGGAGGAGGAGGAAATAAAGAAAGCAGGGATGTTAGCCAGAAATCTGCCTGGTTGGCTACCCTACTCTGGGGGTCGGGAAAGAGAGAATAGAAAGATAAAGTAGTGAGATGGAGGGGAGGGGGAGGAAAGCCATGGCGAGCTCACGCACGCACGCGAAGGGCCTGAGCGAGTCAAAGACGTTCACATAGGCCAGACTCCCTCAAGAAAGACAAAAGTGCCTTCATACCTTTGTGGGCCGACGAGCGATGGGGGCGGTCTTCAAGTAGCACCTGCACAGACAACGGCCGATCGTTTAGTCGTCGCAATGCGATAGATAATGTTTGTCTTTCCGACTGATATCGATGGCAATGGCACAATAAATGTTCGATGTTCTCTTCCACGCCGCAGTCGTCGCACGCAGCACTGTCGGTCATCCCAATAAAAGTAGTGTACGGCTTCGTGAAAGCCACTCCAGTTATATTCTACAGGTTTAAAAAAAAATGCTGCAGCAACTTTTTCAAATCAATTAGTGCAAACATGTGCCAGAGAAAAAAATGCAAGGCTATCGGAGGTGAAGGGCAGTAAATTGACGGGTCCTTGGCATTTCACACTTGAAACGTAACGCAGAAATTACATTTAAAATAATACGACAAGATGTGCACGAAAAAAAAAGATGCAGGAATGAGATAAAGAGGGAGAAAATATGGGATGAAAGACACAGAGCTTAACTAACATAAGTATATTGCTCATTATTTTTCACCGGGGAAGGTGCAAGGGTAGACAAGGTAACGAGATGGAAAACGAGAATTTTCCGCACAATTACATTGAATGCATCTAGCAGAGGTTACAGTCGTGCATGCACGTCGATGTTTTTATAAGAAACAACACAATAAGGAAACACCTGGGCCTTTAAAGCAATTCGGACTGATATTTGTTGGCACTAGGTTCGGAGGATTATGCTTTCCGTAAGTGGACGCTTGTCATGTTTGTGGAGTGTGGCGCAGACTGCTCATCATTATGCAGTGAAATGAGATCATTCAGAGATTAGCTGCCCAATCGTCTTTCATTCACCCAGAAACTTCACGTTCTTTACTGCTGGCCCGAATCGTATTCAGCGTTTATGCGAAAGTCAAGCTGGCTGGTATATCAGCATTGTCGACAATTAACAGGTATTGTGATCTACCCTTCGTTGTTAGCCAGAGTGAAGTAGTTAGCCCTGCGTTAGCGATAGAGCCCCAGAACAAGGGTGTGAAAGTCACGTGGACCTGTTGTCCACCGGTACGCGTCGGCGGACTTTGTCCACAGCCAGTTTATTGTGATGCCTTGTTATTTCTCCGGCGGCGTCGTGTGGCATCGGGTTAGCGACAGTTCCTTCTTCCTTCCCGCTGTCTTCGCTTCTAACTCGCTCCACGCACAGAGCGTAAGGTTCTCTCGTTTCACTGTTTGACGTCAGAGCTGTCACAAAGTACGTGTCACGAGCGCGGCATCCCTCACTGCTTCGCATCTGGGCAGTGTATCTGCAGCGCGCCACAGAGAGTGGATGACCGACGAGCGCGATATAACCGCACTGAGCTGCAGTAGCCGTTGGCAAGAAACAGCAGCTGCACCCCCGATGGTGGATCCCGAGCCACAGGGGGGTTTTCCGCTGGTCTAGTTAGCGCATGACGCCGTCTGGTTACTGTGTGTCCTAGTATGCGCACTGCAGTAAGTTTCTGGCTTGCGTGTTTCTCAACTAACTTGCCCCTGTCCTCGAGAAAACAAAGCAATTATCTGCACCTTTCTTTCCTGTAGAACTTGTAGGCTATGAGCACTAACCTCTCAGTTAAGAAGGAAGCGGAAGCTGGGAAGATAAATGGTCATGAGAAACGTTGTCTTAGTCATTCTACAAGAGGCCTGTAGGTGTTTTTCAGTAAGGTTCGCCGAATGCAGTGCTGCCCTTGTTTCCGTTATCGGCTGCATGTTGCCAAGCATAATAAATTAATAAAAAGGGCGCAAGTTTGCGTATTAAATTTCCGGCGTCAGCAACTGCCGGTCCGTTAACAGCACGCTCGAAAATAAGCGCGCCTTCAATGCGTCCTCATCCATTTCTACCCCGTGGATTATCTATCATTTGTGGGTGCTGTCTTTATTGCTGCCTGCTATACCACCACAGGCCACGCCGCACATTCTTCAGTGCTAACGAACTCCTTACACGCCACGCCCGGAGCCGAAAATAGATTCCACACGTGCGTAAAATTAAGTCGCATTCCAAACGCGATTGCACAGATCACGTTGCAGTCCTTTCCTTTTTTCCCTTTTTGGGCTCTAAAGTGTGAGCTTCCCGTACATCGACTCGTCCTCCGTGCCACTGGGCGCGAAATTTCGCCGCCACGTCGTTCATCAAAACAGTGAGGCGACACGTGGCGCATGCCTAACGAGGTACGCAGTGACGTCAGAGAGAGCGCATACGGTCGAGCGGGAAGGCGTGTCGCTCCTGGCGTGTCGCGGGATCGTGTGTCACAGATTTGCCCTGTTAGCCTGATCTCCATCTTCGCTCAACGTGTGGCTTCGAGTTGTACTTTTGCTTCGTCTCTGGACGTGCGCAGCCGAGAGTTCAAGGCCGCGCGATAGGCGCCGTGACCGCTTGCTCTTGCAGCTGGCTTTAATAACCTGACGAAAATAGGAGCGGGAAGAGGCCGCTTGAAGAATTTGACGAGAACCATGCGCGGGTCGTGTGTGTGTGTAGGCTGCGGCTCATGCACCATCTTAGGTGGCTCATGAACGCTCAACGCTCGCGGAAAACGCAATTTTCTTTTTATGTGTGCGTGTCTCTGCTTGTGCAAAGCGCACTATCTGGGGGCTTCGTTTTCTCTGGGCGATGTTACTTTTTGGCTGACTGTCAACACGTCATATTTTACCTGGCCGAAAGCATGTTTCACGCAGTAATACTGAAAGAATTACAAACGAATGTGTGCGCGACCTGCAACAGAACGAAGGTATACGGGCAAAGGAAGGAGTGGACGATTCAACGCAGGAACGAAAGAATTCAAAAAGACGAACAAACGAACGAGCGAATGAGCCGAAGAATGAACGAATGCAGAATAAAAAAAAAGAGCAGGAGGGAGTGAGCAAGAGAGCGAAGAAACTCACTACATACATACATACATACATACATACATACATACATACATACATACATACATACATACATACATACATACATACATACATACATACATACATACATACATACATACATACATACATACATACATACATACATACATACATACATACATACATACATACATACATACATACATACATACATACATACATACAAGGAAACAGAAGACTGAACTTCGAACGGACGAGCAAGCGAACGATATATTTTTATGAACCAACGAACGAGCACGATTGGCAGGTTGTTTAGCATAACTGCCGTTCATCCTAACGGATAATTCAGTTGCACACAAATCAAAAGCACACAATGTCCTTACAAACATGACTTAATGATCCCCTCTTCATATCTTCCGTTGTGATCGTATGGCTGGCCATGGTGGAGGCGTACTACTTGCCATTTCGAAATCTTTGCCTTGTCATCACGTTACCTTTCACAGCAACCTAGAAATAGTGTACGCCTGCGTTGAGCTAGGCCATCGAAAAATTATTTTCGCTGTTTGTTAGCGCCCTCCCTCTTACCCGTCTTTTTTGACTGCCGAACTTCATGACGCACTAAACACGCTTCTTGTGCTGCATCCAAAAGCACCCGTTATATTAAGGGGGGACTTCAACTTCCCGAATATAATTTGGAACGCTGATCCACCTGCTTGTTATCCATACTCTTCAATGTGTAATGTGTAACTCAACTAGCATCTGAACCAACAAGAATTTCGAAGGATACTGCCAATATAGACTTGATAGTATGCTCTCATCCTGACCTTATTACGGATGTTTCATGTATACCTGGTGTAAGCGATCATCTAGTTCTTTCATTTGACGTTACGTCTCCTCTGTTAAAGCCAGCTGTGAAAAAAGAAAGTTAATATATGACTACGACAAGGCAAACGCTAATTATATAAATTATGTTATATAAATTATAAACTCTAACTATATATAAAGGGCGAGCTACCAACAGCCTGGAAACACTCGGAGGTAACCATGGTACCCAAGCCAAACAGACCCATCTCCATCGCAAATCTCCGCCCCATCTCCCTTATTTCCTGCGCCGGGAAACTGTTTGAACAAATGGTCAACGAGCGGCTCACCACACATCTCGACGAAAACGATCGCTATCCGCACACCATGTTCGGCTTCCGCCAGATTCTCTCCACGCAGGACGTCCTCTTCCAGCTAAAGGAAAATATTCTTGACCATTTCAGCAAACACAGCAAGTCTTCCATTCTAGCTCTAGAGATAAAGGGCGCCTTTGATAACCTGAGCCATGAAGCCATTCTCCGTAACGCAGAAGATATCGGCTGTGGTACCAAACCATACGCCTACATGCGCACTTTCCTCACCAACCGTACGGCCACGGTGGGGATTGCCAACCTCCGGAGCAAGACATTTCACCTACCTAACAGGGGTACGCCACAAGGTTCGGTAGTCTCGCCACTCCTCTTCAACGTGGCCCTCCCCAAACTTTCCCGCCTCCTAGACACCTTCCCAGGTATATTCCATGCTCTATATGCAAGTGATATCACACTGTGGACGAGAGGTGCGAGCATGGACGAACAGAAGACCCGTCTTCAGGAGGCGGTCAAGATCATCGAACGGTAATTCAACACCTGTGGCCTTCACTGTGTTCCGGATAAATCCGAGCTGTTAGTACTCGGGGCTCGCACTCGAGGCCGGCCCTCAAGCCACGACGCATCGTATCCAGAAGTCCTTCTTCAGGGAGTCCCGATACCGAAGGTCGACTTACTTCGAATCCTCGGAGTCCAGATACAAAAGGACGGGTCCGGCGCTGCCACACTCCCCAGGCTCCACAACACCGTGGCACAGCTTACTCATCTGATACAACGGGTGGCCAATCACCGCAATGGCCTCAAAGAGCATGACAACTTGCGAATGATGCAAGCCCTCCTTTACAGCCGCATTACATACGGAACTCCCTACCTCAACTTGAAGACAGCCGAGAAACAAACGCTAAACCTTCTAATACGAAAGGTCACGAAGCTCGCCATAGGACTGCCGACAACCGCCTCCACTGACCGATTGCTTCGCATGGGAGTTCACAACTCTTGGTCAGAACGCGCGGAAGCGCACCTAATCAACCAGCTCGAGAGGCTCAAGCTCACAACCACATATCGAGCAGTCCTCCGACGCACAGGATACGTAGCCAACCTAAAACACGATGGCGAACGTAAGGAAAAGATCACGTCGAAGCTCCGATAATGTCTACGAGTTCTCCACATTTCTCGGAACATGCATCCACAACACCATCGAGGCAGACGGCTCGCCAGGGTAAACGCCATCAGACAAGCACCGTAATGACCCGTAGGCGCGCTACGTGGACGCAGCCAAGTATCTGGGCCGAAACGCCTTCGCCATGAGCGTCACAGACTACAGGGGGACGACACTGGCGTTGGCGACAATTCTCGCGAAATGCGCGGACACAGCTGATGACGCCGCTATAGAACTCGCCACCCATACAAGCGAGGATGCATAGCGGTCTTCACCGACTCTCAAACAGCGGCACGCAACTGCATGAAGGGCAGGATCTCCATCAAAGCGATCAACATACCGAACCATGGCGACACTCATCCCCCCCCCCCTCACCACCACCACTACACCTGCATCATGTGGGTTTCGGTACACGAGGGACTCGAGGGAAATGAAGCGGCACACACCACGGCCCGCGCAAGCGTCAACCGGGCCTCCCCGCACGAAATTCTAGACATGTCCCACCCGCCCAAATCAGCGGAAGAAACGGAAACAATACCGCTAACTTGCCAAGCACTGCTGCCGCACTATCGGCTTGGACGCAGGGTATACCCCCCACTACATCCAAAACTAACAAGAAACGAAGGCACCGACTAAAAGCGACTCCAGAGCAATACCGTTACCCACGGAAGCTTACTGCATCATTTCCACCCCACGCTATACAGCTACACCTGTCCATACTGCAACGTGCCAGGCAACCTGGCGCACCTCCTACTGCAATGCAAGAACACCCGAGCAAGCATCACAGCGACACAACTAGTAGCAGCAGACGCAGACCCAAACCTCCTCGCTGAAACGTGGGAGGCTGCGATCTCCAAGCCGGACCGGGTCGACCAGCGCGAACTCGTCGCCCGGGCCCGGAGGGCGATCCAAGCCAGAGGGTTGTTGGAATAAGGGACCCTCCCACCTTGACTGATAAGCCAGTGCTTCAAATAAAGGTTTCATTCTCTCATTCTCTCAAAAATATTCCAGCAATCTTTGGACACCCATCAGGTCCCTGCAGACTGGAAAACTGGAAGGGTGGTTCCACTTCACAAGTCCGGAAAAAGATGCTCACCTCAGAAGTACCGCCCCATTTCCCTCACTAACATTCCTTGTAAAGTACTTGAACATATCTTGTTCTCTCATTTAGTTAAGCACTTAGACGATAACTCATTCTTCACACGCGCACAGCATGGTTTCCGCAAAATTTTGTTCTGTGAAACACAACTGCTTTCGTTCACTCACGATCTTCATCTTATTCTTGATAAAGGTTCATGCGCAGACTGTGTTTTCTTCGACTTTGCAAAGGATTTCGACAAGGTATGTCACATACTCATATTTAAGCTTAGTAAACTAAATCTTGATCCTAATCTCTTTGCATGGCTAGAGCACTTCTTAATCGACCACAGCTGGTTGCATTTATTAACCACGTCTCTCCATTTAGCCCTGTTGATTCTGGCGTCCCTGAAGGATCAGTGTTAGGCTCTCTCCTTATTTTAATTTACGTTAACGACTTGCGCAATGAAATTTCTTCTAACATTTATCTCTTTGCCTACGATTGCGTTATTCTTAGTGAAATTTCTGACACCGCTGATACTAACATTCTGCAAAACGACATTAACGCTGTCTGTAACTGGCGCGACTTGTGGTTAATGAAACTAAACCCATCAAAGTGCAAAACCATGCATGTAACCCGACATAAACTTCTCTTTCAACTGATTACCTTAACAATATTAACATGGAAGCGGTTACATCTTACAGATACCTAGGTGTCCATTTAAGCTCTATACTTTCCCGGTCTTTACACATCGAGCGCGTTATCAATAAAGGTAATCGCATGTTAGGTTATATCCGTCGAAACTACTCTTCCGCTCCGTCATCATTAAAGCTAATTCTGTACAAGAAGCTAACTATAAGTAGAATGGAATACGCTTCATCAATTTGGGACCCATATGCTGAGACACTAACCCAGTCTCTCGAACGCGTTCAAAATAATGTCTCGAGTTTCATCTTAAGCAATTATAATCTTACGGCAAGCGTAACTTCTATGAAAAACATCCTGCAACTTCCACCGCTTTCTGCTCGTCGCAAATGCTCTCGCCTAGCTCTGTTTTATAAAATTTACTTCCATAATTCATATCTGCGTGATAATTTTATTTCATCCCCAACCTACATATCTCCTCGCATTGATCGTAATCACAAAGTTAGAGTTTTGCAGTGTCGCACTAGAGCTTGTTATGAGCCTTTTCTTCCGAGAACGTGTCAAGAATGGAACCACCTTCCCGTCTCGTTGATTGCTATTGAAGACCACACACAATTTCGTACGGGCATAATCGACAACATCGCTTCGGGCTTCACATGTCTATGACTACGTCACTTGCTGCCTTCTTTGTTTTCTTTGTTTTGTAACTTTTTTTCACCCCACTCCCCTCTGTAATACCTTGTGGTCCTGCGGGTATAATAAATGAATGAAGTGATAAACAACTATCACCATCGCCTTATTTAGTTTGTTTTTTTGTTACACCTGTCCTGCCTTCATTGAAGCGGGAAAAGAGGCTGAAGGCTAGGCGGCCTGACATACGCCTTCTGGTAGAGCTTAGTATATTGACTATGTTACTATATCAGGCGTAAATGCAGCAATGACGCCAATAAGGCAGATATCACTGCCTTGAAAGAGAGCTGCAAAGCGAAACATCCACGCCAACAAACAGCAATGAAAACAACTTTATTGTAGAGGACACGAACCAAAGCAGAATAGTGATATAATACACATATACTGTACGCTTCTTAGCACTTGGGGAAAATCATACGAAACATGATCTTATGTTTCATTGAACATACAACACATATTCGACCACTGTTGTTCAGTGCAGCCTCCGTCTTCGTGCGAAATCCTGTCTTGTTTGCAACATATACGTAAATGTTTTGCACAAAACATAAGACAGCTCAAGCAAAGGCAAGGCCATTTCTCATCGCTATGTGTTCCTTCTTTCAGGATTTTTCTCCTTCATTCACGTAAGCTGTAAAATGTATCACTCGAATTGTTTCCAAGCAGTCAGGCGTACTTGTCGTATTGTAGTAGTCTATAATTTGCATTTATTGGAAAGCTTGAACTGCATCTATCCCCCAACAAAGCAGCGAAAAAAAAAAACAGGAAATAACTTAGGTACAGCTTTAGCGAAACCTGGTCACTTCATACAGAGCGCGTCATCATAGCGTCTAAAAGTGAGGACGCAAGCACGTGTGTCTGCTAATGGAAGGACAATAAAGGACATGTACACGTATATAGAAAGAGTATAGAATGCATACATGCATCGCATAATGGCACGTTTTGAAGAAGAGCACGCAAACCCTGGCACGGTTACATTAACAAAATTATGCAAACAATTAGCAGTGTTTCCCGAAAGGAATATTCAAAAATCCAGAAAACCTGAATAAAAACTCAAACAATACAGTAAAACTAGTTCATTACAGGAATATTTAACGGGCAGCTCTATTGAAGTCCCTGTAGAAATGCACAGCGCCCTTTCTCTGAACATTTCATTAAAAAAAAGCAGGTGAGAACAACCTGAGCACTTGTCATTTTCCCTGCACCGACTAGCTTTCCTGCGCACTTCGCTGTGCCCCTTGCGGTCGACGCAGCTCGCAGTCGCAGTGGGCGTTTCGTTATTCCTTCGCCGTCTTTATACTCACTCCATACTTCCACATGTGAGCCGACAGCACGCGATGGCTTCTCGAATACAGGCTATCGCTTCCGAACTTCGAGCGCCCTAACGACCGCAAAACGAAGATAGTCCGTCGGGTGCGATACATCGGGGAGCAACGCGGTTTCCTTCTGTACCGCATGGCCCACACGAATTCGGACAGGGCGAGTTGCTCCGTGGGCCGAGCAACGCCGGACCGTACTTTTCCAGTGGTCGCCGGGGGCAGGAAACGATTGGAAACAAGCTTACAACAAGAAGAAGAAACAAGACAGACCGGCGCGCGCCGTGCCGGAGGAGGGAGGGAGGGAGGAGGTGGGCGCGGAAGAAGAAGGTACGCACGTATGAAGCGACGGCAATCAGCTACGTCGGCCGTCTTATCTACCAGTTTCGGCATCGGCGACAGCATCTCGGAGCAGGATCCTGTTGCTATGGTCGGCGGGATCGGGCTCTCTCCTCTGGGAGGCTTCGGTGCGGAAAGCATCCGTTTGGCTTCTCCTATAGGATGAAGGATGCACGGCGGGCTGCTGGAATGGGACTCGCCGGAGTAGTGAAAGCAGAGTGACCAGTTCCGCTCATTCGAAGCAGCATTCGCGCTTGTAGACTTCGCCTGCTGGCTTCGTACTTCTGGCTTTGATGAGAAAGTGGAGATGAAACATATGGAAATATGTCTGACGTAGGGGCCTCAAACGCTGCTTTCATATGATGGTAAACACCGTGAACGTAGCAACGCTGCTCATTATGCCCACCCGAATACACTTCTCAAGCCTTTTCTGGGATTCCAAAGTCCGTTTGGTATTCATTGAACAGGTGGCTCATACCCACTGTGGGGGATTGGACATTAGATGGGTGGATTATTCCTAGTTATAGACAGATATAAATGTACAGGACTGACGTTGAAAGGTGAAAAAACACGTTAAAATGAAAGGAATAATAACAAGGATGAATAATCAATAATTTAAAAGTACGCGAAAAAAAAAAGGTTCCGCGAAAGCTTCGCGTGTATGCGTGCTTCGCGTGTGTTCTCGCGAATTCGCTCGCATAATTTATATAAATATATATATTCTGATCTGCATTGTCGTTGCTGGAAACATCTTCGCTTGCTGAAAAGTCCGACTGATTCGGAATTGGACATTTTTTATTTATGTGCGGAGCTCCTTGTCGTGAACAAGAAAATACGCCGGAATGATATAGCACCATAAGTTGTCGACGCATTGTAGCATTCAAGTTCTGAAAACGTCTGAGACTTAAAGAACACATTTGACCAAAGTTAATATGCATATTTATGGATCTTTGAAGTATATAAAATGTGTACTCTTTTCAATGCAAGATCATTTTCATTTTGATTTTGTGGATTAAACTTTCAATTTCCTGAGGTATGTTGAGAGAGGCCGCGCCACGTATTTGCGCCTGTTTTGAAAGAGCTATCCTCTTATTTTTCCAAAGTTACCTAGTCTGTTGGAGTAAACGTGACATCATGGCTGTGATATCATGCTGCTGAGTGGCATAGCCAAAGAGGAAAGGGGGGGGGGGGTAGCACAGCGGGCAAATGCCCCACTCTCGTTATGTCTGCTCTAGTATGCGGCCTGCCACCTTCCCTTCCTCCACCTTCCCTTCCCTGTCGCCGGTCAAGTGCGTGCCTCGCGAAAAAAATTTGCTACGCCACTGGGGCTGCTTCTGTAGTTGGCACATGGACGAACACACAATATAGCTTCGCAGCGAGGCACGCTAAGCCGACAGGATGTTGCACACAAATGTGGGGAAAAAGACCTTGAACAAAAAAAAGTAGAGCCCGACACGCATTTAAATTGTGCACTTGAGATATTGTCCGCATGGCTAAATTGTCCAGTCATGGATTGCAAAAGGTCAAAAAGACTTTATACTTTCATTTTTCACTTGCCTATAGTATTGTCGCGAATGTTTGAAAATTGCTTAGCTGGACTCGGGGAGTCCCGCACTGCAGGCTCCTCCAGACACCATTTGACGGTGTCAGCGGGAAGCTGCAAACCATACCCGACCTAGGATACAGCATCTACGCTGACGACATTACACTCTAGTCATTCATGTTGAACAGCGCCAAAAAGAAAAAACGGACAAGGAAGAGCACAGGACCAGCGCTGACTGCCAACCGCTGCTGATGTGCTCTTCCTTGTCCGTTTGTGTGTGTGTGTGTGTTTTTTTTTTGGCACGATTTAAAATTAATGACCCGTACCAACTAGCTCGCACCCAAACTCTTCTAAGTAACACTATGGGCACATACAGGATCTCAAGGTGACATCGAATGCACACTACAACAAGCGATTAACGCCGTGCACACACTTCTCAAAGAAACTGGTCTTTCCATCTCACCTGAAAAATCAGAATATATCGTAGCTATGAACCAAAGAGGTCACTCAAAAAACCACTACCCCAATTTCATGCATCTCCGAATTGAAAATGAACTAGTTCCAAGACGCAAAGCAATTCGCATTCTCGGATTCCACATATAAGATGATGGCAAGGCCGACACTTGGATGCAAAAAACTACACAAAAGCTTCAACTCAAACGACTGCTATGCCGCACCGCACAGCGAAACGAAGGAATACGCTAACAACACCTATGCAGAATATATACAGCGTTTGCAGTACCCACCCTACTACCTTCACAGCTACCTTCCCCATCAGCTACCATCAGCTACCTTCACCGCACAGAAACGCAGTGCACGAACTTCGACAACCTGTAGAGGCAACTCGCCAAAATTCCTTTAGGGCTTCCAAAATACGCCCCAAATCACAAAGTAAGCAAAATCGACATAATTTCAAATGTTAGCAAACTTCTCTTAGACGTCCACGAAGAATCCCCAATATATAATTGAAACGATCCCACCAAGGTTAAAGACTGCTTAAAAATTTTGAACATGCTCGAGACAATAAGATGCCTAAAATAACATTCTCATCTCCACCGTGGCAAACGCTTCACAACGTTCACATACTGCCGAACCCCGCGACATGGACCCGCCAACAGACCAAGCAAGAGGACAAGTGCACTCAAGCCACATCCAACATGACCCCCCGGACAAAACTGTGTATTACACCGGCGCATGCCCGGGTACGAACCCCACAACACACTGCACGCCGACATACAACGCAGCGACCAAGACCTGCGACCTGCGACCTGCGCCATCCCCGAGACCTGCGCACAGGTCTGCCAACCCACTCAACAGCTGAGATAGCGACAATAACTGTAGCAATCAAACAGCACCACAAAACACACCCAACATCATCCTCATTTGTGCCATAGAGTCAAGCAGCATGTCGATCGTTCCTCACGGGAAACGTGCCCAACTCCATCCACAAAACATTACAGATATGCGACCAATCACCCAGCACATGATATCGCTATTCAATGAGTACCTAGTCATTGTAACATCGAGGGGAACTAAACGGCACACGCTCTATCCCACGCAAATATTCCGGGACCTCCTCTCCAGTGCACAGACGCACTCACTGCTACAGAATTAAAACAAACAACCTTAAATATGCGATGCCTAAAAATGCAGGAATGGCACGAACAATAAACTGCTCTCCGCGCTCCACCACTCTCCACAGCATGCGAGGCGGCTGCCACTTGGCTGCAAGCCCAAACGCACTGTCTACTCCCACAAAACATTCTGCACTACGTATCCGGAAACGATAGCTACCCCAAGTGCACGCAGTGCACGGGATACCCCAATGTAGCCTATAGACGCTTGGACTTCCAGGCGTGTCAACACGCTCTTCAATATATACTTAGGACGCTACCAAAAAGACCCCGCACAGTTGAGGAGTGGCTGGCTGACCCACCACCACCTAATGTGGAGCTTACAGCGGCGCTCGGGTGCGCCGTACCACAATAAGCAGACCTAGCCCAATCAAGAGCCGACGCCATCAACATCACACCTTCATCCCCCTTTCCAGCAGCCTCTCACCAACATCCTAACGCCCAGTAGCCCCGGACAGGGGTACGGAGTGAAATAAATGTTGCCCCCCCTCTCTCTCTCTCTCTCTCTCTCTCAATAAGACGTGTACAGGTAAATATGCGGGAATTCACATAAGTGCAACAACACCTCGCGATTGGAGGATACAAGCTTAAAATAAGTTCGACGCCACGTTGTTTGCTGTTATGTCATTGGTGTTTACAAAAAAAAAAGAGAGAAAAGTTCGCTCACGGCTTGGTGCCTGAAAGGAATATGGAATAATTATGTACTGTCTCTTACGCCTGAAACATCGCTCAAGGTTCACTCTTACTCCATGCCAATTTGTGGCGTTATTCTCGTGTCTTCATTAGTGTTACTTATTTAGAGCTGCCGCGACATTTACAAATCCTCAATAGCCACCTTTCCGTAAGAAAAAAAAAAACATACGAAGGAGGAAGGAAAATAAGCGGGTCACGTGAGAAGGCTGTGATAGAGCGTGCATTGTTTCGAGATGTTAAACGTAATAATTTAATTTAAAACTCAGCCTTTCTCATTCGAGTGTGCACTTGCGGATTTCACGAACTCACGATGCTTGTCTGCAGTGCTGCATAGATACGTGAAGTGCATACGTGTTCTTTCGCTGCACGTGTGCCTCGACAAAGCGTTTAACGATTCGATTCACTGTGTAACATAAATACGAATCGCACTTCGGTATCACGCGGGGGCACATCCGACGGTTCGATACGTTGCACGTGAAGGGCTTTCCTTCCTTATCGCCGTCTGTCTCCTACAGGATTATCTCTCGGCATGTAGCGCACTGTCTGCTCCTAATACGTTCGATCTAATCGCTGCTCTACGCGGAGCTTCGCCGCCATTCAGTCTGCAGTAACCTTTGCGTATCGGCGGTGTACGCACGCGTAGGACCTTGGAAAGGTGTTGAAACCGCGATAAGAGCTATCGCAGCGCGCTTGCTTGCTCTGTTATTTCAACCGTTTTTCTGCCTGCTCCAGTTTTCTTTAGCGGCCAATTCTACACCACTGAAGGCGCCATGCAGTGCTGGCGTACAAGAGGGATTGCTCAGCGAAAGAGCTTGCTTTTCCCGACAGAGCGAAAGTGGCTTTGAGGCATTCGGACTTCCTAGGCTCAGCGAGACAGGCATGTGCGTGATCCACAGATTGATTGAGCACCTCGCAACAGTTCAAGCTCGTGGTGCAGTCAATTGTGCGTGATTTCTATCTACCGCGGCAACCATCAGCACGAGTGTTACTGGCGCATTCGAAGCTGAGGTTACAGGAGCGTTGTTTAAGACACCTTGTATTAAAGAAGAAGCTGACAGCCGGGTCAGCGCTGCATCCAGTTAAAATTAAAATTATATGCTGGGTTACTGTGCGTCGAAACCACAATCTGAGTATGACGCACGCCGTAGTGAGGGACTACGGATTAATTTTAGCCACCTGGGGTTCTTTAACGTGCAACCAATGTACGGTGCACGGGCGATCTTGAATTTCACCTCCATTGATATGTGGCCATCGAGGCCGGAATTTGATCCCGCGACCTCATGCTTAGCAGCGCAGTGCAACTCAAAAGCCCCTAAGCATCTATGGCGAACGCCATGTCCAGTGCCTTGTAAATCGAAAATTTAATGCAGCTAAATGAACAGGCACCACTTGAATTCCAGTGCTGTCTACTTTTCGGCTGAAACGTACGTACCATACCCGGTCAGAAAGCGCACCGTTATGCCTACGTTTATACACGCAGTATTTTCTGTACTTCAGTGACAATTCCGACGCCTCAATGGAGAATATACTCATAGACTGCCCACAATATGACAAACAGCGGAATGGTCTGGTTGACCATTTGAACCTTCCTGACGGACCCCCTCTACCAGCGAGAAAAGTGCTTGGACCTCGGTCGTTTCCTTATCAGCAGAGGCGTGCCGTCAGTGCCTTCGCGGCTTCGTAGTGTAGTCATGGACTGCCGCTCAGTGCCAGTTCTTTGTTGTTTGAGTGCGAACTCAGTGTTACGCATTCCACCTGAGATTATGTGCCAGTTTTGATGAGCGATTCTGAAGACGTAATGTAGTGACTGCGCCAAATAACTATAGGCCGTGGTTCCGGTATCGACGCTCGTGATGTCGCAACGTATATGCGTGGGATTTATGTTTTGGCGTGTGCATTGCATTTTTAAAAATTATGTTGTGATGAGTCAACTTTATCTACTCTTCTGCATGTTCTTTTTTTTTCATTTATGAGTAGTGTTAGGGAATATAAGACAGCGGGCCCGAAAGTGGCCTGTGTTCCCATTGAGACATCGGTTTTACAGGTGAGAGGCTATTTCACAATTTCAGTGAAGCGCTCTCGTCCTATGACAAGGTTTCTGCTGAGCTATTTCCATCCCGGCCAAGAGGAACGCTTGCCGCAGCAGGGTCGCATGGTACTCAACGCATTTCGACGGGAGTGTCGTGATTGTGTCGCTGAAGCGTTACAGACTCTCACCGCAGGCAACCGCTTCTGATCGCGTAACTATCTTAGAAAATAATGGTTTGGCTTTGGAAGATTCGACCAACCTCTCTTGTCAGCGAGCGCCAACTTCGACGGGTTCACTGTCACGACGACATTTTCAGCTACGTTTCGAACTGAGGCTTGCTACATTTTTTTTTAGAACCCAGGGTCCCGTTGCAGTCATTGACTTTGGGACCCTCGTCTGCATACTATTTGTTATTTACTCATTGTTTTTTAATGAAGAATAAACTGAAACTGAACTGAAACTGAAACGTTCCTTCATCCCTCCTGGGCTCACTGTAGATGCGCATTATGACTATTCACGCTCTCGCTACCAGGAGGAAGATTAGAAGAAAGGAAGGAAAGGTAGGGAGGTCCACCAGACGTCCGTCCGGTTAGCTACCCTACATAGGGGAAGGGGTTTGAGGAAAGAAATGAGAGGGAGGGAAGAAGGCACTATCAGTGGGAGTACATGCGGATGTCCATCTTCACGCCGATAATCGGTCACTAAGGCCAGTCGCCTTCATGAAATGTAGCAGTGTCCGCGTCACTTTGTAAGCCTGCGACGCATGGGACCATGGTCCGAGAATCTTAGTCTCTGAAAATTGTCTGTTATCTAATCGGTTTAACACCCTCTGAAGAACGTCGCGTTCGTTGTGATATAGATCACAAAAACCGAACGCGTGCTCAACTGTATTTTCACAGTTGCACGAGTCACAGATCAGTGTGTCGGACATTCCAATAAGGAATGAGTAGGCCTTCGTGAAAGCCACCCATAAACAGAGGCAGCACAGTAACGTTGCATCACGGCGGGAGAAGTTCGATGAAATCTGCAGCGTCAATGTAGGCTCCAACCGGTGAAGAAGGCAGTTGGAGAAAATCGGGGGGTTCCACAAAGCTTCAGTCTTGGTTTGAGCAAATAAACGAGGACCCCTCGCAGCATCTGTCCTTGATAAGGGTTTAGGAAGTGTCAGAGTGTCCCTATGGGCTGACCGGGCGGCTACCATAAACTGCGCATCTCCTACAAGGTGGACCAAGAATTACTGCTCCACATCAAGTCAGTCCGCGGCGAACCACCTACATGGTTGCCAGTTGTTCGGCACTCTCTACAGGTTCCCGTGCTGAAAGCGCTGCACGGCGCACACTGTTCAGGACACTGGCTGCGCGAAGAAGTACGCGAGGATTTCCGAGTGGTTCTGGTGGCGAAACATGCACCATGGCGTGAAGCGCTGAGTAGCGTCCTGCACAACTTGTCACTACAGCAAACTGCCGTCGACCACCACATAATCGCCGGTGCAGAGCACACCGACGCTTCAGTCACCTTTTGAAGTCATAGGCACGCATCACGTCAGCCCATTTCCGGAAACTCGGGCTGGCAACAGATATCTGCCCGTCGCAACAGATCATTTTACGAAGTGAGTGGAAGCTGAAGCTGTTTCCGGCACATCTGTTGAGCACGTTGTGACTTTCCCGAAGCGACAATTTGTCTCCCGTCACGGCGCTCCTCGACGTGTAGTCACTGGCCGTGGCACCTCCTTCACGTCACGTGAGTTTGCCCTTGGCCTGGCTTCGTTTGGTGTACATCCTTCCACAACGCCTGTAAACCACCCACAGAGCAACGGCCTGGTTGATCGAGTTAGCCGAACGCTAACCACCATGACTTAAGTAAACTCCTGTCGTACAAACTAGGAGCACTCTTTCGCCGATGCCGGCGAAGCAGGAAATGACAAAGATGACTTCATCCTCACACGTCTACGGAGGTACCGCTTTATTTCCCTTGGAGACGCACCTCGGACTGCCGGAAGAGTAAACAACCGATTCACCGGAGCTCGTCCCTCGCCGCGGGCTGGAAACTCGACAGTGATTTCTAAATGACCATGTTCACAAACAAGAAGCCAGAGGAAGTGATGCTGTGCCTCGACCTTCTTATCAGCCTGGAGATTTAGTCATTGCACACTCTGCTCCACCAGCCTTGCTACCAAATTTCTTTGCCGCTTTCAGCGGCCTCACTGAGTGGTCTGTCTAGTGGGGATGGTCACGTATCGTCTCGAGAGTGTCCCATATGGCGGCTTGCCAGAAGGCCACCAAGTGTCTCCGGAACACGTTTACTACATGCACACTCTTGTACGCTTTTTATACGCACCCGTCTCTTCCCCTCAGATTACCTTTCCATATGGTCCTCAGAAGCTTGAAAAACCATGCCGAAGACAGGTTGTGTGCCGCAGTGTCGTTGCGGCTACAAAGGGACGGACGGAACGGTCTACCAACGTTCATGAAATCAATCGCTGAGACAAAACATCGCGCCGTCAATGCTATTGCCGCAGCACCTGTGCTTCTATATAGAGTACTGTCAGTCCCGTTTAAAGTTATCCAATATGTTAAAAGAAAAAAAAAACCGGCGCAAGTTACGATTATAAGTTTTCGGTGGTCGTCGGACCGTTTTCTCTAGCTTTTCTTTTTCTTTTTTAGGAGCTTGGATAACGTTAGCTGGGGCTTACTATACTTATTCGCACTCAAAGGCAGTCTAAGCTATAACTTCGAACTAAACGATAAGCAACTGCATGAAGGAAATTGTTTTTGTGGTTCAGTTCTGGCCGTAGCGATTTGAAAAGTTGTACGGTGCAAACACATGAAATGGGGAGCGGTGATACGGCACAGTGCCAACATCGGTACGCCAGCGTTCTCGATCGAAGGCTGCCGGTTGCACTCGCCGGCGCTTCCATTAACGAAATGCGACTACATATAGTGGTAACTTGGTATCTATTGCAAATGAGATTAAATTTTGGGTTTTCACGTGCTAAAGCCACGATGCGATTATCAGGCACGCCGTAGTGGGGAACTACAAACTAATTGTGGCCAGCTCGAGTGCTTTAACGTGCACCCAATGCACGGTATATACGCGGGCGTTTTTGCATTTTACCCCCATTGAAATGCGGCCGTCACGGTCGTCAAGGACCGCTCAGCGTCGTTCAGTTGGACATTAATGCTTTCCCATTCACAACTCATAAGAAGCGCTTAGGTGTCCCCGGATTTCTTTTTTTTTTTTGAAGAGTTTTGGGGTTTTGTTTATCTTGGTCCTTGCAGAGCAAGCTCCTCCCAACCTCTCCCAAGTATCGCACCCCTCGAAAGCAGGACGCCTGGCCGGAGGGCTGCTTGTTCCACTCTTATAAAGAGGTGGGTGTTAGCTGGTGGGGATCGAGCAATGCACCTCCCAGCGCCAAGCCGGGCGTCCAACCAACTGGGCCACGGTTGTGGTTCCTGCGGAATGCGACGGACACACATTCAAGCACAACGCCGCGCCGGCTCGCAGAAGCCAAAAAAGGAAAAAAAAAAGGCTCGCCACGTGCCCTTTCCTCCTTACCCGATAAAAGGACTATATTCTCTTAGTCTCTTCCACTTCGTGGTGCTACCTTCGCCTAATATATTTCGCATCGACGCTGGTTTGCTATGTATTGTCGCCTGGCACCACAGAGCGCGCCGTAACCACACTGCCTCATTGCTGTACTACTGATTTTGTTGTAGTGATGCTTTTATGGATGTCCTGGGGAAGTGGGGAGGGGTCGAAAAACTTCAATGCTACATCTCGTAGATGTATTTTTCAAGCGAGGAGCTTTCTGTAAACTATTCGGTCAGCTGCTGTACTTAAGCGTATGAGCTAGCAGTCTTAATGTTCCAAAAACAATTCCCGTATCGTACTCTGTCCGTAGCACTGTATATATGCATCATCGTACGTGACCGTAATGTTGTCTCAGTGGTTGGGGCGATGCACTGTTGAACACGAGGTCACGGGCTGAATTCCCGGTCGCGGCAACCGCATTTTTGTAGAGGCAGTATACAAAAGTGCTCGCGCACCGTGTTTTGCGTGAACATTAAAGAACCCCAGGCGGCCAAAATTAATCCGCAGTCCTCCAGTGCGGCGACACCTATCACCCACACTGCGGATTTGGGACGTTGATGACCCCAGTTTAATTATTATGTTAAAGGTCAAGGGAGCGATGTGCCGAAAACGTCAAGAAATGATAAAACCGGAAAGAGTGACAATGTTCTTGAACTCGCATGCGAATACGTCGCCGCTCGTAAGGTGACTTTACATACCTATCAAGGTTGCACCGAGACTCTGTTTTCTAAGTTCAGCGAACCCAGGTTCGACTGTTTTGTGCTGTGACTTTCCATTGGCAGACTTCTGCGTTTCGCCTTTTTCACGTAATGTTTCTGCTCTGGCACGCTGTCCATGCTCTGTCTTCCTACCCTGATCGTATCGATCAAGCGTGTTTTTATACATCAACTTTCCTTGAAGAGACGAAAGTAGCAATGGCTGTCCTCGCCGCCTAAGACTTTAACAACATGCGCGCTGCCCGTACACGGTAGTCGCGTGGCCCATTCCAAATGCTGCACGTGTCATATAAAGGGGCCGCACTGTGCCCTTGTCGCGTATTCGCGAGGCGTCGAAATGCCACAGCGCGACTGCTTTCCCTTTCAGCTGCACGTGCCTCTTCGAAGACTCAGTCAGATTAAAGCGACCAGATCATGTCAGTGCAGACTCGCACATTACGTCAGGAGGCAGGACCTACTTTGGTGCAGGATTTTTATAGCTTAAGGAATGCGGCAGCGAATTGTGAGTTTCAAATTCCGGCACGTTTCGCGCAGGCAAACCACGTATACCTGCCACGCTGCATCCCTGTTTGGCGGGTAATGTAGGCTGATGCGATGTTTGAAGGTGAAAACTGCGACTGTGTTGTTGACCTTCCTTTCATTTTGTTGGGTCATCTATGGCGGGATTGTGCTCAATGAGCCAGCTTAAATAAAAGCATTTTTATAATTCACTCTTCATTAGAGGTAACGTTCGTAATGAACAATACACATCTAGAACCAGCACCACAGCAGTCATCGTCTAAAGCCCCTTCTAGGTGCGGTGGGAGGCTGGCGAACAGAGTGTGTAGCGAATTGAAATTTGTATGATGGATGCGTTGTGCCCAACGAGAATATAGTAACTATTATCAAGGCCTCTTCTAGAAATGAGCTTTCAAATTTCATGGAAGTGCACGAGCGAACACATGCCACAACGTCATGCCGATATAACAGCACCGTTCCATGTACTTCGTCACATTTACCATGGCATATTTGCATGCCCTCTGATGGCGTTTAAGGACCCAAAGCAACAGCTGGACCACCTGGGATATCGCAGCGGAGGGTCACGAATTATGGTTGCATGCGGTTTTACTGGTACTTGTTCTTCCGTTTCGCCTCCGTGGGCACCGAAGGCTGCTGTGGCTGGAAATTGAACACGTGACTTTGCGTTTAACAGCAGAGTTCAGCCGCGGCAAATACTACCGCGGGAGCTATACGGTGTTTCCTATAACAGCACGCATGACCTAACCTACCATAATTCAGAACCATGCCTCCGACCGCGTCTGTAACATCCGTTTACACCTGCTGATAAAATGAGCACAGCGGCAACAGAGAGTATGCAGTATCTGAACGACGTGTCCTTGGTAAGCTGCTGGCATATTGTCATTGACAACGCCTGTACGTTGCCAGGTGCATCCTGTGTGACAACTGCAAATCACCTGTGGTAGTGCCTCAGACGATTATCAAGCTACTTTCCTCTCATTTTCATTCGGAGTCTATCCCATGGTTTTTATTGAGGTGAATAAACTTATCAAATTTCCGTTACTTTAACGAAACGAGTGGACACTTAAGATCTACCTTGCTGTGTTGTAACGGTACGTGCTACAGATATTTTCGCAGCGCGTCCGGGGCCGTGCCATGTGGATCAGTCGCCCGCCGCGGGGTCGTTCTCGTAAACACTTCGCCCTTTCCTTGTTTTCATCTTTTTCTCGGAACGCTTTCCATTTCTCTTCTCCGCACGAGGGGGAGCTAGCCGCAAACAAGGCACCGTACAGAGATGGAGAAACGGTGACGCCGAACGCACCAAGAGGCAGCGCGTATCCGTTACGTCGCCGCGACCCCGTGAAAACAAGTCAAGGGCGGACTTCAGGAGCGCAGCAAAATAGAAGCACTCACAAGAGGCTCGCGTGGCGGCGGGGTGTATTTTTACACACCCCGTAGATTGTGTCGTTCTGGGCGAATCTGAGACGGAGGAGTGTTTGCCCTGTCGCTCATCAGTCACCCATCTCATCTCCAGTCGTTACTTTTTTCTTTCGTGTATTTTTTCAGTTAAGAAAGAAACTAAGAGAGAAAGAAATGACGAGCGGCGAAAACGGTTACGGCTATGCAGATTACACTCAATTCTTGCGGATTGAAGATACAAGGATAACGCTTGATGGGCCTGTTTCAAGAACTTGAAGTTCGATCATTCACTTCACACTGTGTACCTTCGGCAGGTGACTCGTATTTAAAATACGTCTGTCTTTTCATTTCTATGTTCTTGTGTTGTGCTTTCATATGTTTTAGGTACGGACATGAATGGACAAATACGCCAATTCAAGTCAAAGAACGATTTGAAAAACTTGATATTACAACGCGCAGGCACGAAGCTTTCACATTGCTAGAAGAGTTGACTGTTGGGCTAGTTGGTCGTCCATATTTGAAGTAGTAGCTTAGCGCAAATAAAACCACGGACACAAGGAAGACAGACAAGGACAAGCGCTGCAACGTCCAGCTATGCACAACTGTTTTCGATCGAAGGAAACATATAGTCACACTGGACAGCCATCGACCGCTACATCGAAGGATCGTAGCGTCCAGCAGATGCCACTCGTCAGCGCAGTCTTCCAAGCGGGAGTACTAAACACGTCTCCCCTTGGGCCGGCTGATGATACCACTGGTTTTGAGGCTTTGAGCCAGGACAGCAAACTGGCCAACGCAGAATCGACAAGCAAGCTTGACCGTCCTTCTACCAACCCTGTTAACATAAACTTCGCTGCGCATGACATACCCGTGAGCGGCATCACGTCATCGGAGCGTACAGCTATAAGAAGAACGCCCTACTACCGAATCTTCAGTGGGCTTGGTGGAACCAACAACAACGGGACGTTCACAATGAGCTCTGCTTACATATTTCAGGTTAGTTATTCTTGTACATGTAGAGACGATGATAGGTGTCTGTTTGTGTCAGTGAATCTTTCTCTAAATGGGTACTATTACTGTTGATCCGGGTATTTCAGACCATAAGTTGTTGTTTTTCACCTGGTCGTGTCCCAGGGACGCCAGATACAGTCGGTCTAGTGCGACAAATCATAGAGATCTTGAACGAAGTGATGAAACCTCAATTATTGATTATTTAGAGAAAGCACTAGTTACTAATGCTCATTCATAATATGTTTATGACATGTGGTGTCATCTTAAACAAGTAGTGTCATTCTGTACTAAAAACTTTGTACCTATGAGGAGGGTTACTAAAGATCGCAAGAATCTGTGGGTTAGCCGTGAAATAATGCACCTTAAAGGTAAACAAAACATGATTGAAAAAGAAACAAAATATGTGTAAGAAGACCCTCATGCAACTAACTGACGAACAAATTGGCAATTAAGGTGCAACAAGCAAAGCATAATTACTTCACTTTTTCACTTACAAATTTTTTTAGAACTGATCTATCAAAATTTTGGCGTTACCTCGGAAAGACAAATGAGTTTATTCAAAACATTTCAGTAAATGATCACCTTGTCGAAAACGCAACTGATATAGCTCACGCATTTAATGTATATTTTCATAGTATTTTTTTCCCTAATGACAACTACAGCATACATAAGGAACTTCCGAAAGCAGATGTACCAGTGATAACAAGCGAGGTGGTTCTATCTAAGCTACGTAAATTGAGCGAGAAAAGAAAGCGTGGGTAAGGATGGCATCCCTACTGCGTTCTTGAAACAGTTTGTAGCGTAGATTGCAGACTACTTAGCAAATCTTTTTCAGCTTTCTTTAACCCCTAGTGACGTTCCTGATGACTGGAAGATAGCACGAGTTATGCCGATTTTGAAGAAAGACGATAAGCTTAACATATCAAATTATAGGCCCGTGTCGATTATATCTACTTGTTCGAAATTTATGGAACACGTTATAGCTGGCTATATAGGGTCTTTCTTGTCTAATAATAAAGTTTTGTCTCTTTATCAACACGGATTTACCAAAGGAAGATCAACTACGACTCAGTTACTCACCACTGTACATGACTTTATAATGATATTGGACCACTCGGGGAAACAAATGCATTCTTTATAGACTTTAGCAAGGCGTTTGACAAGGTGTCGCATACGAAACTAATACATAAGCTGAAATTAACCTGCCTTCCCTGCTACTTAGTGAAATGGGTTGAAGCATACTTGCATTGCAGAAAACAATTTGTCGTAGTGGATGAGTGTGCGTCTGATGTGCTCCCTGTTCCTTCTGGTGCGACTCAGGGCAGTGTACTCGGACCCTTGCTTTTCTTAGTTTATGGGAATGATCACATTGAGTTTTTGTCTGATACAGTGTGTATAGAAATTTTCGCTGATTTCTGTACTATATACAAGGAAATATTGTGTGATAGTTATCACGTTGTATTGCAGGACCAATTGTTCCAGATTGAGCAGTGGTGTCGAACTTGGAATATGAAAATGAACGTGCAAAAACAGTCTTATTAACAGTTACACGTAAAGTACAGCTTAGTTCTTATTCCTATACTCCTTGTGACCAAGAAATAGCAAAGGTTAAAGCTATAAGTATTTAGGCGTTACACTTACTTCTAAATTATCCTAATCAGGTCGCGTTTAAGATATATGTGCATCAGCATTTAAGAAGTTCTGTTTCCTAAGAAGGAAACTAAACAAAGCTCCAGCAAAGTTAAATTTACTAACGTACAACACCTACATAAGGTCAAAATTAGAATATGCTTCGGTGATTTGGGATCCCGAAACTAAGTAGGATATCCATAAACTTGAGATGTTGCAAAGAAAAGCAATCAGATTCCTTTTTTGTCAATATAAAAGGTTTGACTCCCCTACCAAACTTATGCAAGAACATGGGATTACGACATTACAGGTGCGTCGAAAATATGCTCTGATAGTTTTCTTGCATAACATGTTGAAAGGTAAATTTGACCTGTCCATACCTTCATATGTAAAACCCTTAAACACCAGAAAGACTCAGCACAATCATGACCATTTGCTAAAACCAATGCATTTAAACACAGTTTCTTTCTCGAGACACTTTCTAACTGGAACGCTTTTTCTAAAACCATTTTTGAGGAGGCTGATTTTCAAACGGCACTTGAAAAATTGTTTTGTTACCTTTTTGCTTGTTACCAAGTACGTATTATATGTGTAGTGATATAACCCTGTTTGATTGATAATGGCGTTATTGATTTGTAATCCCAATTGACACTAATTATGTTATGATTTCCCACTCCTGCTCGGGCCTGTCATGACCTGCAGTATTGTTAAATAAATGAAATAAATAAATAAAAGCGTGTGATTATCAGGAAAAGTCCCAAGTTTACAAGAACGGTAATAAACTTAAAGGAAGCGGAATGTACAGGGTGTTTCAGCTAATTTCGACCAAGTATTAAAAAAGAAACATAGGCGCTATGCTTGTCGAATTGTCTCAATATTGTTCTGGGCCATATGAAGTACGTTCTGATATTTTTTTTCAATCCACCAAGCTGGGTAATTAACAAAGATTGCTTAATTAAGTTGTGAAATATGAACTCTAGCAAAATATCTCCAATAGAAATGTTTTAGCGCATGTTCTGAAACATAAGATTATTTCATCTATCCTAAGATAACTGCTCTGTTTATTTTTTTTCCAGGCTGATGTTTGTCCCCCCCGCCTTTCTAACCAGATTTGAGATACGTGCCGTCAAACTTTCGGTAAAAAGGCCCTTCTGTTTCTCTTACCTTTTTTAATGAAACGCAGTTTAATGCATTTAAGCGCAAAAGTAGGTGGAACACCGATGCATTTCGTCACACACGAGGGTTCGAGATTTTCGTGAAGGATGGTCCAATGTTATTACTGCGCCGCTTTTCACTACACCACTCGGACAGACCATTTCACCGCTTGTTACAACGACGTCTGTGGCCTTGATAGAAGAACGGTCGGGCACGTCGGCTTACGGAGGTCGTTCCCTCTGCCCCCCCCCTCCCCCTCAGCAGCGGTATCTTTCGTTTTTTTTTTCCTTCATTCTCGTATACATTAGGTTTCTTACTTAGTTTATTAGAGAGGAATCCGGCTGCAGCAATCTCCGCGTTACAATGCCTTGTATTCTCATTGTGTTACCAGTATTCATTTTCCTGTGCATAGGTATCGTACTTTTTTATGTGTATTTGGCATCATGTGTATTACTAGTCATGCAACCACCCCTACACCATTAAAATTGAAGCTTATTTACCAGACAATATGCTGGAAGGTTCACTTGCCTAAAGAGGATGTTCGCGGCGCTGCAGAACACGGTAGAAATTGAGCTGGTTTCGTTCTCTGCGCGCGCGACTGCCCGACGTGGGAACAAACTGACGAAACGGAAGCACATCTATCTCGATATGGTATGAAGCAAAAAAAAAAACGCTGACATTCGGTTTGTTGGTTTTATCATTTCTCTCAATTTTAGTTCGTCCATTGAAGCAACAGCTTGAAAAAATAACTGATGTTGCCTGGAATGTTTCTCGAAGTTACCTGTCACTATGAACGACTTCACAGTACTGCCGTGGACGTAGGCGCCCTTGCGTGATATACGTCGACTCTCCGGCTGGGACCGCGGTGCCCGTGAGGAGAACGACAAACATCGTTTGGATAGAAATTTTAAGCTCTTTCCGCGGTGCGTATAGGGAGGTGATACTGAGCAGACACGATTCTTGGCGCGCATTGCATGCACTGCGCTTGTCAGCTCAAGATGTTCACACCTGGTGAGGGACTCTTTAAGAGGCCGCACAGGCAATACTGCATAGAGGACAAAGACAATTCGGTGTGCACAGAAAAGAAGCGGTTATTGAGGAAATGGTGGTGTCCACGGTGAGAGCACGGTGCGGTCGCACTAATGAGTTTCGAGGTCCGATTTTTTTTTTCAACAATATTCCGTGATGTCTTTTTTTTTTTAGAATTCACATTGAGTTTTCATGGATTGTTCGCTTTTGTTTAGTTGACTTGAGTGCTTATCTCAGAACGAATCTTAAGCGATTTTAACTGCTTTACATTTGCAGCTAATTCAATTTGTTAGAGTGCGAAAAAATGGCCGACTTGTTGGGCTATGGATGTTGCTAAATATGGACGGCGTTTGAGTAGTAACACGTGCACGTTCTTGATTTCTGCACCATTCTTGTTTGCTTGCAATTATTGAAATACCGTGCAATGACAAAAGTTAGAGGCTAACTGAAGCGTATCATTGCTATACAATGATGGTGCAGCAACTAGTTAGCATTATGAAAAATGCAACACGCCACAAGGAGCCACGTGGCCAGATGAAGTTCAGACAAATTCATGCACTACCGGTTTTTCCCTTTCTTACTTGGTCACCTTTGTTGTGGAACAGGCAGAGAATAGCACCAGATTTTATTCGCAGTATAAAATTTTATGCTCGTGCGTTTATGCTCATGCGCGTGGAGTTTGTGAAGATTGACGATCATGCTGCCACTGCTTGAGCCACAACCACAAATAGATAACTGAGCGTGCGAACAAGCTGTTTACACCTCTGCAATTTTGTTAAATTTCACCATCGATCGATTCCCAAACTTGTGGTTCGTGAGATAAACTTCCTTTTTTTTCACCTGTCAGACTATTGTTCTATTGCATTGGTTATAAAATGTGTGAAGTGATTTTTAAAGAGAAATGGAAGAGATAAGTGCAGTCCCGTAACTGTCTCTGAGACGGCTAGAAAATCTGCTGCGGTAGCTTCGTGGCTATAGCGTTGCTTTGCTAAGCTCGAGGTCGCAGGCTTGATATCGGCCGCGGCGGCTGCAAGTTGACGGGGGTGAAATGCCCAAACGCCCATGTACTTAGATTTACGTTCACGATAAAGAACTCCGGGCGGTAAAAATTAACCTGGAGCCTTTCACTACAACGTCCCTCACAATTATATCGTCATATCGGCACGTAACACACCAGAATTTAATTAAATCAATTTAATTGGTCAGAAAGCTTCTAACACTGGAACTACCGTCAGAGCAAAAATGTTTGCTGTTTAATCTAATTCCGGACACCCAATGAACTATGGCAACAGTGAGCTTTCTGTATATCTTTTTAACGTTGATGACGTACTGTAAATGCATTCCCTGTAATGCATTCCCTGTACTGTAAATGCAGCGCCCTGTTGAATGTAGGCGATCACTGTGGTGTGTCCCGCTGTCTGTGAGCATTCAAACAAGACAAAACTTCACAGGAAGATATATATATATATATATATATATATATATATATATATATATATATATATATATATATATATATATATATATATATATATATATATATATATATATATATATATATATATATATACTTGAGATAGACGACTTCAATCGAACGAAGAACGAAGAATGTCTCTGGCTGAAGGTGGACAAACGGGCTTGTTTTTGGATGACAGGGGTTATCTTAAGACAAGCCCTCATTCTTACAACGTCGATTTCAGCAAGACACATCCACTGTTCGGTCACTGTCGACTGTTTGTGTAGGCTGGGCTCTCAATTGCTGCCCTCGAAAACTCATGCTCGTTTCAGTTGCGTTTACTTTTCGCCATGGTGTACAGGACTAAGTTCGGCGGAACACAAACTTAACACTATCGAGGTACCAGGTTAATATAATATTAATGGCTCAGTTGAGGGAAGCACCTATGCGACCTATGCGGGTTTCAAACCTGTAAACATTAACCGTTATGCTCTACCCGACTTTAGCGATCGAAGATCGACAATAGGACACTGTAGGGAGAACCACTCACCGCCACACCTAACGAGAGCGTGGAACAAGGACGGCGCTACGAAGTATCATGTGATATTGACACACAACATTTATAAGGTTTTGGGCGTTAGGAGACCCTGAAGAGCACGCGACTTTTGGTAATGCAATGGTCATTATGGTGGCTAGTGAGACCGTAGGTTGAGAAGAGGCTATAGAACAGCCACTGGCATGAGGAATGGGGTCGCCAGCAATGCCTCTCTAACTGCAATGAAAATTGTGTGATCAGATTTTCACCTGCATAACGTTATCGTTCAACCTTTGTGTGCAATGGTGGCACCCTAATTGCAGGTTGCGAACTGCGCATTTCGCCTGTGGAGCTTGTGTCTTGTGCAGCCACCATAGCTGTGTCAAATTCTGATGCTTTCATGAAGCCTTGTGCTTCGCTATGTTCATGTACTTTAGTCGATACGGTGTAACTGCGTTTTACTTAGTCGGCTTAAACACTCAAGTCCACCTTGCATTGGTTTGTTCCGCTGACGCGAAGGCGGTGGCTACAATTTACTCGTGTCTTCTTTGTTTTTATTAACACGTTTTTCTTATTTCGCTTTCTGCATGAAATCTATGCTTTCGGCATCGGTTGAAACACTTCAGTCAGAATTTGTGAACTACACCCCGTTTTGTTCGCTCATTGGTGCGTTGTGAATGCTGCTATATAGGAGTTTTGCTTTATAGCTACGAAGGTGTGTGCCGCTCACGGGTTTTACCATTGCCTTAATCACATTCTCTTCACCACGACGCAGAATGCGCTAAAGTGATTTGTTCCTCTGGTTCTCTCCCTGCTTCGTCTTATGCTCACACTCACAGTTGCGTCTTGGCCAAGCGACTGAGCAGATGGATGCGTAAAAAGAGTCAGACTGATTGCCCATTTAGAGGAGGAGGGGTTCCTCGCGATGTTCATGCAAGATTTATTATCAACCGGGAAGCGTGCAATTTGTTCGTCTACTTTGAGTCTGAAATACCGTGGTCCTAAAGTTTTGTTATCACTGAGGTGATCAACAATGAACGAACAAGGTTAGGTTCAAGTTAGGCCAGCGTTTCCTCAAGGTTGCCCAGACAAAGATGAAGTTGGAGTGTTGACAAAGACGTCTCCTGCTCGAGACGTTGTTTACAGTCTGAGCTTTGTTGGCCTACTGCCGATCGCTTCAAGTGTCCATCATCCGGTAAACTTTTTCTATTGCTATCTGACCTTACCTGCTATAACACTCCCGCAGTATTTATTGGTACACGCCTATGCTGTTCTGCCTCTGTGAATGAAGCTGCGATCACACACTCGCTACGTAACTTACAAACTAAAGAGGCAGGAAGACGGTTTTCTTCGCTAGTTCGTTTTTCCTTTCTTTCTTTCTTCAAAAGGTAGAGAGAGAAAGGGAGAGCCATATGAATGCACATGGCGAGACAAACATGGCTGCTCCCTGCCAGGTAGTAAAGCGTGTCAACGCTCAAAGTGACGAACGAAAGGGACGACTGCTAAAGACTAAGCCGCGGCCAGACTATGTTGATCTTGCTATGCGAAAGTCAAACGGCGCTCTTCTACGGAAAATAAGAGAAGCGTGAGCAGAAGGACAGGGACTTCTACGTGCACGTCGCACTTCACCTTGTAGACTGTTTCACTCGTGTCGGCTGCGACACGTCAAAGGGTGCGGGGAAGGAAAGAGAAGAAAAGCGGAGAGAGAGAGAGCAGAGAAGCCGTAAAGGACACGCCGTCGTCTGGCTCAGGGTGACGTTAACCAAAGGCATGCGGAAAAGGGAGCCGGGTTCTCGGAATCGAGTGTTTTCTGCGACACAAAAGGACGACGCGCGCGATATCCCACTTCCGTAAACAACACGCCAGCGCCGCCGGGCGCGTTCGCAGGAAAAGTTTCTTCGGGCGCCGGCAATCTTTGGCGGGGAGGGACCACGCGCACCGGAGGATCTCTTGCTCTCGCTGTTCGTCCTTCCTCTCTCTTCTGGTTCTCACCATATTCCGCCTGGCGAGCTGCTGAGCGGGACGCTTGTGGACCACGCGTTCTCGCTCTCTCTTTGATCGCCCATTGACGTAGGCGGCGATGGCGTGGTCTTATAAGACGTCCGCCAGCAACGAATCCGAACAACCACATTTTTCAAACAGCGTATGAAGCGGCACGTGCTGGCAGTCATCCGTGTGTTGTGCTCGATGCGAGCACTCGCGTCGCGGGGTGTGTGTGTGCAACAAGCCACGCCGAGGCTCTCTTCGGTGGGAAGCACCGTTGCACCGAAACAAAAGAAAAGAAAGAAGGAAAGGGAGAAACAGAACTGAGACCTTTATGTGTCCGAGGGTCAATACTGGCAGATACGGCGATGAGAGGTTGAGAAGTGCCTGTGTGTGCACAGGAAGCCTATGCCGCGTCATATTTACATCTGACGGCGACGACCACGAGCATGGTACCGTGCAGCATTTAGCGAACTTTCGAGGCAAGGGTTTTGGAAGCGAGGGGATCCTTTATGGATGAGTTAGAGATTTCGAAGAAAAACTGAGCGGATAGACTAAGCAAAAGAGAGAGAGAGAGAGATAATAGACTGGATGGTCATTGACACGATTGCCATTAGCGTCACTCGAAAAAGGGATCGATGTGTATGCAAATCAGTTCTTGATTAGCCAGCTTTGCTCCTGCCCCATGTGTGTTACTTTCGTTTTTTCGTGCACACTTGAGAGGGTGTCTGTCCTACTTTTTGTGTAGCTTTCTACTTATTCTGTTTCTTTGGAAATAAACTGTTTGTTGGGAGTAGCGCTCGTGTTTGTCGCTTCTCTCTTTTTCGTCGACGTCCTTTACGCGCAGTTGTTCGTTAAGATGGAATGATCGCTGGAACGTGTCTCTTATCCATTTGACTTAATTGTTGCGCTTACTTCAAACAAGATGGTTCGGGATACGTGAGATGATGTCGATATCGTCAGCGTCGGGCCAGTCACCACTCTTCTTGGTGACACTTAACGAATAACTGAGTGAGCTTCTGCAGACTATTAGTGTGTGTGTTGCGACATTTGTACGCTGCCGACCATGTACACAGTTTCATACAAGAGAAAAGAGTCCTTACGAGCTGTTGCTGTAAAGAAGTAATATATGGCAATATCCCGTGCATTATAGCACTTCCGTACCGCCCGTATTTTGCTCTCAAGACTGGGCAGGCAAGGTCTTCGGTGTCTTGACAGAAAACTATATTACTATTAATGACTAATAACTATTATTGACTATAGCGTGAGCTACCAGCAATTAAGGCTCTTCATCAAAGTTTACGGGTGCCTTACGGGAAGATTTTATTAACTCGTCGTCCCATTGAAGCCATCGTATAAAGCATGGACATATCAAGTGTAGTAGATGTGGCTGGGGAACGTTGGAATGGACGACAGCTATCGTAAATGAAGATCATAGAGAGCAACTGAAATAATAAAAGTAACGCAACGTAATCATGAATGTGCACCAACTAGCACCTTTCATCGCTTTACTTACTAAAAGTAAAAAAAGAAAGAAAAAGAAGACAAAAGCAGGAGCGAAAAAAGGCTATTGCACAAAGAACTGGTGGGAGCAAAGTACTCACTCAGTGTCCATCAAGTCAAAACGTGGCCTAAACACTTACACTTGTAATGGGCAACAGTAGCTAAAATACTGATATGTGGAGTGCTATAGTCTTATAGCTGCTGCAGGTGAGGCGTGTTTTGCTCGATGGGCAAGAGGACCGAGAACAAGCAAGCATTAAGCAAAAAAATACACAACTAGCGCGGTTGTGAATCTGTTCTTATCAACCCGCGTAAATCAAAGCCGAAACCACGCAAATAGAGTATGGACCATTTTAAAATTACGGGGATCTTCTGTTCTCCGAATAAATCTACATGTGTTCCCGATAACTAGTTATAATGGCGTTTTTACTTTTGCTACCTATAGTACTTTAAAATAAGCACCCTGTGTACTTAAATGTGCTGCTTTCGGTATAGCCGTCACTCAGCTCCCTACCTTAGTACGACCCTGCACACACCTGCGAGAAAGAGAGGTGCATTCAGCGTATGGATTGACATCCATAGTTGATGCATTGTTCAGTTTCTCCTGTATTTACATTTAAGCGCGTTTCGTTTATCTGGAGTCTACTCTTTTGTTGAGAGCAGGGATGACAAAACTATATCATTAATTAGCACGGCAAGCGAAGACCCACTCAAGAGCTAAGGAGTATCCGGTGCCTTAAACTCTGCGTCAACATCTCCTTATATCATATCAATAAAAAACATAGCAAGTGAAACAGTGACTGTACAGCTCTGCGTCTCTTTATTTATGATTCATTTACATATTCGTTTAATAGCCTTAAAGTATTCGATCTTCCCCTGGTGCACAATACTATCGAACGGATCTCGTCATTGTGGATCCTTTTGATAAGTGCAAAATTATTCACAAGCTTAAGCGATAATCCTCCTTTGGTAGTGGTAGCATTAATTCGAAGTTATCTAATTCGAAGCAAGCAAAGCAGTGCAAAGCAAAGCAAAACCGAGCAGAGCAAAGCAAATATCTAAGCAAGCACGAAGAGTGGAGCAAAGCAAATTAAAGAAATCCAAGGTGGGCAAAGCAAAGCGGAGCAAAACGAAGCAGGCAAAGCAAAGAAAGTAATGCAAAGAAAACAATGCAAAGCAAGTAGATAAAAGTAAAGCAGTGCAAAGTAAACAAAAGCAATGAGAGAAAAGAAAGCGAAGCAATACAAAACAGAGCAAAGCAAGTAGCAAAGCAAGCAAGAAGAGCTAAGCAACGCAGACCAGAGCAGAACAAAGCAAACCAATGCAAAACATAACAGAGCAAATCACTAAAGCAAAGCACAGCAAAACAATGCAAGGCAAGCAGAGCAGAGCAAATCAAGTAACTAAGCAAGCGACAAAAGCAAAACAAAGCAGAGCAAAGCAAAGCAGATCGCAGAAAGCAAAGGGAGCAAACGCTGAAGGGGAGAGGGATTCGATGGGGCCGAGCCACTGCAGCGACTATCGATAACCATATGAAGAGGGTGGTGCCGGCGTCTGCGATTGGTCCGCTTTCCCTTACATAGCTTGCGGTGGCTCGTCGACAATCGCGGCGGCATGCAACGGAAGCTTAAGGATGATGCTAAAACGGACCCTCAGCAAAGAAGAGTTGGAAGAACGAGGTCGTAAACCTGCCGAAAGTTCTCGAAAACCTTACACGGCCACGAAAAAGTTTATTACACGCAAATAAACCCATGCTCTCCGGCTGGGGCGAGTAGCCAGTGCCGGAGGGATCGGTGGCAGCCATCTTTTATTCCTTTCGGAACGGGGCAGCCTGCGGGTATTCAGAAGAAAATTCACTTTTGTTCGGCATATTAATGCATCTTTAACGCGTACAAGTCCCTTTGACGCGGTAAGTTTTTGCAGTTTTGTGACGTCATGTGAGAGGCAGTTGAAGTGGGTGCAGCCCGAAAGCTTTTGACCAGTAGCCATGGGCTAATGGCGAAAAGGCGTCGAATCAGAAATAACTATTTTTGTTTTGTTTGGTCAAATTATGCATAATCAGTGTGTACACGTCATATCAGATGGGGAACTATCGCGGTTTTCGTGACGTCGCGTGGCAGACAGGCGAAGTGGGGGTGGCCCAAAAAAGCTTTTGACCAATCGCGGTGGGTTGATTGCAGAATTGGGATACAAAAGTTTGGAATAGTTTTACGCTATAGCGGCCTTGTTTGCTACCTTACACGGGGAGCAAGAGAGAGGTGGAATAGAATGACAGCATGAGCTGTGTGCACACGCAGTAGGATGCACAGCAGGACAACAATCCGTCGCTTTTCGAAATAGTGACCTGGTACAACTTGAACCGATATCTCGGGATCGACAAGTGTGGTGACATCCTAAAAGCTCTGGCCAGACCTGCACATTCTCACAGACAGCCTTAAAAAGACGGGACCCTAGAGGTCATACTTTGAAAATGTGTTCACATGTGGGATGGAGAAATCCGCTTTTAAAGCAGGAGCTTTGTATCAACTACTCCGTGCTTAGCTTCATGTTGCTTGACATTGTTCGTTTTCTGTTTTGCAACTGAGCACCTTGCTTGAATATCAAGCGCTCGCGTCTTTAGCAGAAACGTCGAACTGGCCTTCTTGCACTACAGTACTTTGGAACACCACTGGGGGCTCTGAATATTTGTTCCACCTATTCTTAACTGTAAACATACGGACTTTTCTTTGAGTCCTTGCACCCTCTTTAGCGCAATTATCTTCTATGCTTCAAACGTTTTTCGCGCACGAGTTCTTGCTTGCTCCGCAAGCAGGCAAGACACTAATAAGGAAGACATGCGAATGCTCCTGCATTCGAATTATTATGGTGAAAAATAAAGGGGCTGAACCATACTACTGCCGTTGAAATGACTGGTTGGAACAAAAGTGCGTCACTTGCCATTTGCGGACGGATCACCAACTCGCAGGCTACCATACAGTCTCATAAGAACTTTGACGCACTGACAGTCGTCAATGCGCGTCGCAAGGTACGTGAACAATGCTATTTCCACAAGAGCGGACAGAAATACAAAGTGTGAGGAATGTGAGGAAGCCTGCACTGGGAGCCACTGGCGTCACCAACATGGTTGCTTTTGAGAATCCCACTGGAAAGCGAAGTTTAAGGTCACTACTGAGGTAAGAAGAAGGCGTGTAGCGGTAAACAATTGTCATAAAGGAACACGTCGCGCATTGTGTGTCACATAGTGAGACTTTCAGTCTTTGAAAGTGAATCGAAGCTTCGCGCGCACTTTTGTAGCGGCTTTTGTTGTTTCGCCGGATGGAGACTATAAGCTCTATGGTCTTGCCCAAAGTGCCTTAACGGCTTAAGGATCTATCTGCATAGTCTTTGTTGCTCTATTGGGAAAGAGACTGATACTGGACCCTTACTGCTGGGCTCGATTGGACAAGGTTGCGCACGGAAGTGGTCTTGTAAAGTAAGTCGGTACAGCTTTCAGATGACCTTTGAAATATTTGATGTCCGTTTGCAGCTGTCAAAATTCATCGCGTCAAAAAAGACAAGATAATTCCTGAAATCAACAGAGCCGCGACAAATTTATCCTGACATGTGCGCGTGCAGGAAAGTTCGGCAGCATGCTACAACCCCGTAACACGTGAAGGCAAAAGCCTGCTGCACACGTGGTAATGCATTAAGTTAGACGATCGGAGGGGTCAGACTTCTGCCAAGACATAACGACTCGCAGTGTGAAGTAAACGTATGGCGCTGTAGGTCGAATTCCTCAACCACACATGCGAGCACCTAATGCTCTGCCTGAAGGTTCTTGCGTTCTTTCTTTCTTTTTTTTTCGTCTTTTACTTTTTAGTGCTTTCGTTCTTTGCGCTTTTCTTCGTTCTTTCGTTCTCTCTTTTTTGTCACTTCTTCATTCATATTCAGCCATTTCATTTTTGCTTGCTTACGGGGGTATGAGCCTTTGCTGATGGTGACCTTTTGCTTCACTCGACTAGATACCGCTTTTTTCGAGTATGAGTGTTTGCAACGAGCCACCTAAGGCTTTCGCCTTAATGATACTTGTTGTACATGTGGGTTCGGCTGCCACCTGCAGCAAACCTTGTCTTTTCGTCCACTGTCACTACCACTTTCCCTTATATTGTGCATATCAATTAAAAGTAACACTTAATTGTTCCTATACGTGTTCTGACCTAATGTGGCGGTAACTAAAGAAAAAACATTTTCCCCTAGGTTCCCCTTATTCTTATCGCCTGCTGTTTTGACAGAGTGTACTTTTGCCGCGAAATAATTGAGGCGTTATCTGCCACGCTATATTTACTAAACCAATCAAACAAGACAAATTGATTATGGGAAGATGGAGATATAAAGGTATTAGTAGTGGTCGAACAAGCGATATCTCTGGAGCCAACGTTCGAAGAGGGAGCTTGCCTTCGTAACGATCCTCCGGAAGAACTTGTAGCTGGGCTACTTTGTGATCCATATTGGTAACATGCTTCAGAGCGCAAGAGTACACACTCGCACACATGTACCCAATCACGCACACAAACAACCCCCATAAAGAACGCCTCCATTTGTATAAGAAAGTGCTTGTGTGAAAAAGTGATGGACCTCCTTTTTTGGGGGGTTCTTGGTGTGTTTGAGTTCGTGTGTGTGTGCGAGTGTGTTCTTTTGTGCTTTGAAGCAAGTTACGAAAAAGCCCTTATATTCAGCTATAAGAATTTTGTAAACGATGTACTAATGACAAGCTCATTATGCCGCGTGCGCCAGTTACCTAGCTCCATCGGAGTACTGGGTTACCTGACCAACTTGTGAGGTATAAATTATTAGCCACTTGTTCCAACGGCATTCAGTTCATAATATTACTTGAAAATACATCGGTGTCCATGACGTCCATGAGCCCTGTGATATAGAATGCCCTCACAGATGGAAGAATTCACCTCGGGCATTACCGATATTAGTCGAAACCAATAAGAGAAACGAACAAAATTGCTCAGTGACCCGAATTATCTGCGAAATACGCAAGACAATGATTGTCCTTGTCGCAAAATAAATAAAATAAAACAATATTCAGGCTCAAACCAAGCATGCACTAGGACGAAGAAAACTAACAAGTAGGGCAAATCTCAACGATGAGTTCTGTGTAATTGATAGTAGCTTTCTTTTTATGGTATGAATATAGAATATATAGTGGTTGGCACCTGTCTGTGACTCTGGCTACTCCTGGTGGCACAATAAGCAAGAAGCGAAAAAAGTTAAACGTCACTGAAGAACTCTGAACCCACATTAAGAGCACGAATGCACCTGCATTGTTTCATAGACGAGTAAAAGGACGCAGGGAAATTTTGGATCGCATGACCACGCAGAGATATTCACAATTCTGTAAGCGAGTAAAAGTACGGAAGAAAGTCCAAGAACATTGACACAAGTTCACAGACCAATTCAATGACCAATGCAACTACAGATGACTGCATAGGCATAGCAAATGTTGGCATGCATGAAGCAATTCGTTGCTGGCCGAGGTTCAAATAATCTATTTTCTCGTTCTTCACATGTTGAGCTAAACACAGATTTCGGCACTCGCCAGAATTCAGAAGAACATTAGGAAATTGCAGTACCCATTATAAAAGAACAGTGCCGTAGTTATATACTTTGTCCAGGACAGAAAAGGGGTGGGTGATGGAGTGAAAGCGGGTGAATGCAATATAACTTCAGGCTATAGCCAGGCTTGATACCTGTTAGGAACCGTGCATTTCGCCTCTCGTTGTACTTTCTTCGTACTACAAGTTAAAGTTCTGTAAGAGCGGTGGCACATTTGGTGCCTTATTGCAACACCATAATAAATACGTAAATAAATAAATGGGGACAAAGTCATGTCGCATTGAGACTGCCCGACAAAGGGCCAAGCTAGGCTTATCTTTGTGCAGACGGTTCCTGAACTCGCCCGTGGCGGTCAACGATCTTAGTGGCTATGCTGTTGGGTTGCTACGCGCGACGTCACGGCATCGAATCCCGGTGATGGCGGTCGCATTTTGATGGGGTCGAAATGCGAAAACTACCGTGTGCTTAGATTTAGGTGCACGTTAACAAACCCCAGGTGGTCAAAATTTCCGGAGTCCGCCACTAGGGCGTTTCTCATAATCAGATCGTGGTTTTAATTTTAACGGTCAAAGAAGAGAACGAGGCACTCGAGACAGACGACGTTTAATGCCGCACACGCGAAAGCTCTGCAGAGCTTTGTCAATGATCAACCGCAGGACTGCTCATAGAAAATCGCTGCCCTGACATCACTGTGGCCGCCATAATGTTTTGCAGCAATCACATTGAAAATCTGAATCACTTGAGCTAAATTCGCTTGAGCTATGGAAGCTACGCACAAGACAGGATCATAGTTTTGGTTACGTAACATACACTCCTTACCGCCCACCCTCTTACATACATGAAGTGGATATTCCCTATAACCCTTGACCATGCTCGCCGCACTAAATATATTGTTTAGCGGATGTAGAGTGTCGGCTTTCAATTTTCAAATTTGAACAGCGTGGTGGCACCGTAATATGTGAGTATCTGGACGGTGATGTACGCAGCAAAACGCCATGCAGGTCATAGGCATTCGGCCTTGATTGCAACTCACGATGTCAGAACCTGACGCAAGATTACTGTTCAGGTGCCATGCATCTTGACGAATTGCTTAGCAAGAAAAAAAGCTCGATGATGTGTACCGTATTATGCATGACGTAAAGGCTTAGCCAGGTGTACGTTTGCTGTAGAGAGTCTATGAAACAAGGATTCCTCCTTTAGTTACGCAAGCTTCACTGAAATGCGTTGCGGAATCGTTCTTCGTTAGGCAAGGACAGGTGACTCACTTTGGCGTAAGCATTTGGCCAGCACTGCAGACTGGCCCTCTTATTTCCGAGTACCACGATCTCTTTCGCAACACGTCGCTCATAGTCGTCCTTTTTCTTTCTTTTTTACTCTTAGAAAGTTTCGTTCTCAGAAGTCCACTGCACGGGAACAATTTTTCCCCGAATAGTTTCCGAGATGCCGGCAATATTGCAAACACACGGCCCGAGGCAGCTGTCAGTGAAAGGAGCGTTTGAGTGACCTTCCTTCCTCGTCGTCACTTCCTTCTGTCGTCCCGACAAAGTGAAGACCGTCTGCTGCGGCTAGTGTCTAGAGGTTGATCCATGTAGTATCCGTGCAATATATGTGCAGTATTCGTTTAGATCCGCGTAGAAGTTGATCCACTTAGATCCGTGCAGTTTAGTTCATCCTCGAAATCTGGAAATTTTCAAGGCACGTGTGCCTTCAGGATTTCGAGCTTTTGATTTTTCCGATACTCGCAATGTCTGTATCAAGCTTTGCTAATCCGTGATGGAACGCTTTACAAGAGCAACAGTTCGTATGGGCGTACATTTTTGAGGCAAATAACTGAAGGACGTGATGTCATGTTTAATGTAGCACAACAGACGGGACGAAACAATGATCTACGAGTGTTATCCTACAGATATACCAACGTAGAATGAAGCTCGTGGTGTTTCTTTATTGCTTGTCGTTCAGCCATCACAGCACGACAGTGCTCCGAACTAGTGAGTTGTGGTGATATCTGGTCTTTCGTGGGTAGGAGACGTCAGTGACGCGCTTGGTAAGCTTTGTAGGTTTCTCTTACGCACGAGTACGATGTAATGACTCTTCGAACACTGGAAAATCTACGTAACACGAACTGCTTTGGAAGCTGAGGTTTGTTCAAAACCGGGTTTTGCCAAACCTCAGCACCCGAACCCCACCTCCAGAGGTGAGGCAGACAGCTCGCGACATCGTCGAGGTCATGTGATCCGTTAACCATGCTTAAAGGGACGCACGTTCTTCACTTTCTTTGGAGAAGCATAAACTACCAGTAAACATATATAGCTGCAACGAATATTCCCTGCAAATTAATCATTGTAATATATAGCTGTAAATGAACAGCTGTATGGCTGCAGCTTTCGTATAGCTACGTATAGCCGTAACTTTCGTTTGAGGCCTCTCTTACGTCTCACCTGTTCATTTTCCCGTATCTGTTATAGGTAATTTTTTTTAAAACATTGGCAACGTGCTATATCAGATGTCTCGCGCTTCGGTCCTCGCTAAATTGTGTAGTAATTGTAGACTACCTGATTAAAATGGACCTTGCCAGTCACTGCCGGAGCGAGGTCGTGTGCATGCATTGCATGTAACCATGAAGCTGCTCCTATTCTTAACTTATCGGCTGGAGAATGGACACTGTGATACCGCGCAGGTTCGGGTTTCCTGGAGAAGGTGTGCTCTAAGGCAGCTTTTAAGTTGCGTTACTGGGCGCCTGTGGATGAAGATTTCTGACAGAGTGATGCGAAGGAAGGATAAATAATGTGTAACTGCGTTTGCTGCGCTGGGAATGAAAATGCTAAAACCTCTGTCTTCAAAGTCTATTATATTCTTAATATTTTCCTCCCTTTCCCCTTCCCCTAGCGCAGTGTATCCAATCAGGCTCGGTCCTGGTTAATCTCGATGCCTTTCAATTATCCTAATCTCTATCTCTCTCTCTGAATTACAATAGGCGGGAATGTACAGTAAATTACATTTACACGCTGTCCGAGAGCACAACCACTGTAACATTTCTCTAAAAAGTTTAGTCACGCAAGAAAGATTGCGCTAATTATGCAATGTTTATTCAGACAACTGTTAGGTACCTAGTTTGGTTACAATAATGTAAGCAAATAAGTATGTTTTCCAAAACCTCTTGAACCGATATGTAACAAGTTGACCGATATTTCCCCTGTCAAAGAAGAATAACATGAAGAGACTGTATAAAAAAAGTGCTGTCTCTTTATCCTTTTTTTGCATTTGACATGCGTGAAAATCTGATCTGACACATTGTCTTCAAGTGCAGGCGATGTTATTTTTTTAATAGTAATTCTTCTCAAATGCACACTCCTTTCACGTGGTTGCCCGCTTGCTACATGTCAGTGATAGGAGACAATGGGTTGCTATTTTTGCGCAAGAGAAGAATACCGGGGTGCAAGGGGCTCTATTTCGGTTTAGCTACAAAAATGCTAAGCAAACAAAAAGTGATACCTGAGCAATTATAAGTGCAGTTAATTGTTGCGTTTAATTGAATAATAAGCAAACGGTAGATAAAGGGAACGAGAAAACTCGCCGCAGGTTGTAGCCGAACACACATCCATCTCCCGCGTTTACGCGCGCGGTGCTTTAACCGACCAACCACATGCACAAAGCGCAAGCATTACGAGGAGACATTACGAAGTGGCAAGTGGCCTTTTCGTCCACGTTGCTTGCAATTTTCCTTATCATTGCTGCGATAGCCGTTATAGGGACGCAGGGTAAATTTCGCCGTCGCCGTGATGCTTGCGATAAGATCCCTTAGGATCTTATTGCGATAAGATCCCTTAGGATCTTATCGCAAGTATACGGTGGCTAGAATAGTTCTAGCCACCGTATACCCGCGACCTCAACAACGCAAAGCCATGGCCGCTGGTTTACCACGTCGGGTCTTCCCCATATACGTCCTTCAGGTGTGTGCTCGGGTTCCTTCGACTCTTCTGACACCCCAGACCTCTGGTTGGTGAGCACGAGAGTTCGTTTGGTTCCACAGGGTGTTGGAACGATTGGCGTGCCGCAGGAGCTCCTTCAAACAGCCTGTAGTCAGCATGGTAGTCACAGCCAACGTAACCTGTATAATTTTGACGAAGGCTTTACATAGATGTTCGACCATATGTGGTGCAGCCGGCGGATTGACAAGGTGAGAGGGGGGGGGGGGGGGGAGGGGGCGCCGATGCACACGGCATTGGCGACTCGGTGAGGAGAGCGCAGTTGTGTTGTGTGGCTGGCGATTGCAAGCATAAAACGTCGCGGCGTCCGCCGCGGAGACTTCGAACTCTTCGAATACCTGCGCAGTCTCGTCAGCGCCGTCGCGTCGTCTTTCGTCTGCGGTGTGGTCAACGTAGCCCGTTGTGTCAGTCAGCACGCGCCGACAACGCCTAGAAGCCTGTGCCTCCAGAATTTTCGTGTGAGTACTGATTTTACGCTGTATACGGCTCTCTTATTTTCCCCGTTATCTTTGAACACTCGGAGAATATGTGATCCACTTTGCTGAGTCCGTGCAGCTTCGTGGGAGAAAATGGTAGTCGTTTCAACTAATAAACAGCTTAAGCTCTGGGGTCTTTTGCGATAAAACCATTATATGATTATGAGGCGAGTCACAGTGGGGGACTCCTAATTAATTTTGACCACCTGGGGTTGTTTAACGTGCACCAAAGTACACGATTGCTTTTGCATTTTGCCCCCTATCGAGATGCGGCCGCCGCAGTAGGGATCGAAACTGTGACTTCGAGCTCAGCGCCGCAACACCATAGCCGCTGCATTATCATGGTGGATTGTTTCAGCTATTCCGACGGGCGAGTTTGATGAGCTAAGCCACCGATATATACGGTAAGATATAAACAGACGCGTTTTCTGCACCAAGTTTACGAATCTCTTTTTTTTTTTCGTAGGAACAGCTTGTCGTCGGCACACCGCACTTCGTTAATATGTCCGACATCACGATTGCTTCAAACCTGTTCTTACGAACATTTCTAGCGCAAGAATGTTTTTTGCAAATATGGGCCCCGTTTCGTAGCGACCGTGGCGATTCGGGCTAGCCAGTGATCAAACGTTATTTTGGAGAAGAAAGTAATGTACACTTCACCTGGCGGGTTAGATGTACACAATCGCTTTTTGCGTCTTTCGCTTGTCGTGCTGTGTCGGTTTGCGTTAACATAACTATAATTCAATATTGCAGCTTCTCCAAACGTTCGATGCCTTAAACGCAGGGGTCCCCGACACTTGGTTATTGTCACGGCTTATCACCCGTTCGCCGTCGGTGCGAAGTCGTCGACGGGGTATATACAAGCCGGTTGGTCGTTCCGCATTCAATCGAACACAGCGAAGGAGTCAGAGAGAAAAAAATATTTGTCGACATACAATGGCACAAAGATTAAAAGAAACAAAAAAAACACAAGTACACTAACTCACATACACTTAATCTAGATAAATGATGAATACAAAAGAAATGCAACGAGCAATTAGCAGTGGATATAAAAATTAACACTACACAAGAATACACTTAATGGTTGTCCACTAAACAGAGTTCAAAAGAAAACAAATGATAGCATACGCATGGCCAAGCAGCAGCAGCAAGTCCATCAAGCGTGGAGTCGACGGCAGAGCTTTCCAGAAGAACGCTGGCAAGTCGATCTCGTTGCGGTGGATGCGATTGCTGGGCTGGGTTTCCCGGGAGTCTCAAGTTCCCCTCAAGTTGAGCTAACTTAAGGGGAACTACCGTGAGCTTCATCGCAGACGTTGGTTTGTCGTCTCTTATGCCAACTAGTAACTCGCAGTTCAGACGCGGCTAGGCGGCCCAGACGATACCGGACGGCACTAGCTCCTTGAGGCTTCTCGGCAGATTGTAGGCTCAGCTTCTAGACTCTAGACTCTGGACTGTCTAGCTCGGTCTAAAACCTGCGCTTAAATATCTTTTCCTTTCCCCAGTGCCCTGGGTGGGAAGACGGCAGATATTGGTGACGATTCAATCGAGCTCACCCAATTGTATACTGGCTCCTCCCAAGGTCTTGGCCACGCCCCTTTTAATTAGGGGCGAGGGAACGGGTGCTTCCCCACTGCTGATAGAGTTCGCGCACTCGCATGGCTCCACACACGCACACCCTTGAGTCTGTGCCGGGCCTCCATTGTCCCTTCATAAACATGGGAGAAAATACGGCAGCTGGCCATACGGCGCTGTCGGCACACATACACTGGCAGCAATTCGTGGACACGGGCTGGCACAGAGACACCACATACACTGTCAGCACTTCGTGGAAACATGATCGCACAGGCCCACCATACTTCGGAGTCGTCACACCCCCGCCTTCTTAGTAAGCTTCTCAGTGCGCGCGCGGGGCAGAGAATACACAGGGGTTCCTACAAAAAACCGTCGGGGCGTCACGGTCGCGCCGACGACAAAAAGCCAATAATCTTGCCTAAAACTTGCCTTCGACCTTTTTCGGCCGCTTGCCCGAGTGGCCTGCAATAACCGTCTTGCTTGTCGGTTCCTATTACTACGACCCTTTTGGCGCCCGTTGACCGGTGCTTCTCTGAATGGAATAATGCCGTGCCGTGACAGTTACGCATGGTAAGGCTCGCGCCACTAGGCTCAGTGTCAGTTACTGAAAACGTGTTCTTCAGAGGTAGCGGCGCCACCCAACTGGGGAGAATCGGTGAAGAGTCGGGAAACACGAAATAAGTTCTTGTTTCAAAACATGGTTCACACCACAGCGAGTGCTTTTGAGAACAACGGCTTTCACTGTTCACTTCGTGCCGCTGGCTTGTATTGAGCATCTCGGTGCTGATTCACTGTGGCCGCACGCGCTGCAGCGCGCACTTGAATCACTGTCTAGTGAGGCGATGCTGCTCGCAGCGCCCAGCTGCCCACACTTCGTCGATGTCGATTCCAGTTGGCACAGTTGTCGGAGTGTCAGTTTTTTCTTGAAACGAAGGTCACTGGCTCGAAACTGGCTAAGGTGCTACCCTTTTCAGAATTTCGTTGAAACGATGGCGCGAGCTAAGCGGGGAACCTAAAGCGATGTCTTATTTTATTTTACATCTAAAAGAACGGGAAGGTATATTTCTTTAGAGCCCGGTGCACCAAAATCCCAATTAGATTATTCAAACAAGAATAAACAAACGTTTGAGACATCGCATACTTCAGCTTGTCTATATTTCAGTGTTTCGAAGCAAAAAAAAAAAAGAGAAACAAGAAGTTGCTGCAAGAAACGCCCACGCAAATAATTTGTCAGCCATTGATACGTTACTGGACAAATAAGGGAAGAGATTCGATACTTTTTGGGTCGTATTTTAAGGCCCCTCAATAGGCTTGAGCATTGCAAACAAGCAAGCGCGGCGCGTAGATCGCGCAGTGGCGCTCATGTCTGCAAAGCAGGAAGCAGCCGCGTGGCCTCAAAACGGTCGAAATTTCAAAAAAAAAGGGCCACGCATCCTTTCTCTCGAGGGAGCAGCGCTTCGAACGAGACAGTCAAGGTCAAACGCACAAATTTCTCTATACAAGACGCACTGTCAGCAACGTCACCGACCATAGCGCGGGACCTCCAAAGCGCAACGCGCATTGACGCCACTGGAAGTGATCCGCGCAGCGAAATTGTAGGGTGTCTCAATGCTAGTAGATTTTAAAGGAGAGAGAGAAGATTAAGTAGGTGAGGCTAAATGCTAGACTGATAAGCATGTACACCATGCTTAATTAATTCAAGCAGCCTAGGTGACTATTTGTCACCGCTCGGTTTCAAAGGACATACCAGTAAATCCCCATCATCATCGTGCAATACAAAAGTTTCAAATGAGGCCTTGTGAAGGACCCTTCAAGTGTCACCCAACATCACGGCCTTTTAATTATGTTTTATTTTTTTCTGTTAGTGAGTATTTCTTGAGTAATTTTCATCACTCATATAGTGCCTTAGCCTATATGCAAGTGAAACGGAGTAGAACGAGGAACGTACTTTCAAGATTTCCAACGGATTACCTTGCTGTATCTATCTTGATGTTTGGTGCTGATGTTTATTGCAAACCTCATTAAATTAGAGTCGCCGATCACTAATAAAGACGAGAATTTCCTTTCTTTCTTTTTATGTGCACGTGGACCTAGCTTTGCAAAAGATCACTTCTAAAAGTTGAAATACGAGACAGTGAAGGCGCATAGGTAAACGTCGATGTCAAGTTGTTATTTACAATGGCTGCCATCGCTTAGACAAGAATGCTGATTACATGTGCCCATCAACTCGTTCGGAAAGCGGCGTCCCACAGTTCTTGTCGCTGCCCGTAAACAAGCAGAATCGCATTTTCACTTCGTACCAGCAACTTTCTTGGAGATCGGGTAGTAAGTGGTGTTTACACTGTGGAGAAGAATCACATTACTGATGCGGCATTGTTGTGGTTATATAATTTTGGTCGTAACACGGCCACTTGTAGTTTATTCCCTACATGGTATGTAGTGGTTGCGCTTGTTGGTCACGTGGTACTTATAATGAAGACGTTAGTCGAAACCAACTTTGTCTACCACTTTATCCATCATGCACTGTAAAATAATTTACACCCTAAGTGAAAAAGGGTGTAAATGTGTCTATAACTCACACCCTTAGGGTGTTATCTATATAACGGACACCCTAAGGGTGTAAGTTATAGACACATTTACACCCTTTTTCACTTTTTAGGGTGTATATTATTTTACAGTGTGGAAGCACGGCGACAACACAACCTGTGCGATCATATTTCAGGTCTACCGAGCGCTCTCAACCCGAGAGCCACGAGATTTATTGGTTGTTGCGCTCAATGACGACGTTGTTCTATCTTACCTGTTTTATCTTGGATAAGAGCTGATGCGTAGGTCGGAAGCAATTCGTGTTTTGTGCAGACTCCACTAGACTACAAATTGTGCTCTTTGATGCTGTTACGGTTCACTTTCTGCGGCAACAAATGGAACAAATGCCGAACACCTGGAACACGGCATGCCTAATCGTTACGCTAGTCAACATGAAAACATTTGTCCATCGGGTGTGTGACGGCATTATGCGCGCAATGTATAAATCCTACTCCCCTCTTTAGGAGGCTCAACTCCGCTACGCCAAGGAGTGGATTTCCTTCCGTGACCTTCTGTGTTGGTTGCGCCGACATGTTCTTCGCTCAACCACTTTATTCCAAGGAGTGTGTTCCCTCACGAGATTCTCCGTGTGGGTTGCCTCGACGTGTCCTACGCTCAACAACACCTCTGCGCCAAAGAGTGAATTCCCTCCGTGCCCCTGTGTGGAGGGTAGCCCTAACGTGACCTGACAAGGCCCTCTACCAGGAGGCAGCAGAGAATGAGGATGCCCGGATGGTGGAGGGTATATGAAGGCCAGTGAGCCGTGACGTGTGGTCGCATCTCCTGAGTTCTTGCGTGCAGGTTCACGCAAGCTGAACGTTTTTATATATTTTTTCTTCGAGCGCACCGCTCCCCCGTAACGATGTATTAAACTTCTGTTATTTGTTTTTCCATTACCCCGTCTTTCCTGCCGAACCCTCTCCTATGGTCAATCTGGTTCGACCTCCATGTAGACGGTGTTGAATGTTCACAAAACACCGTCCCCTTAACAACTGGTGGCAGTGGTGGGAAATGTATCTACGAGCTTCGTCTATCAAGTCGCGTCTTCTCTGCCCTTGCGTGCAGGTGCACGCTGAACGTTTTTCTGTTTTATCTTGGAACGCACCACTCACCCCTAACGATGTATTAAACTTCTGTTATTTGTTTTTCCATCACCTCGTATTCCGTGCCAAACCCTCTCCGACGGTCAATCTGGTTCGAGCTCCAAGCAGACGCTGTTGAAAGTAACAAAACCCCGTCCCTTTAACAATGCCCACCTTTGGATTTATCATTCTTGGCACAATGGCATCTCAGTGTGTGCAAACAGGAATCCGGTGCTTTGCATACTACTTTGTGTGTTGACTGCGGCTTACAACCTTCTGTGGGCAAAGCTAGCTGAATCCGTCTACAATGAAAACAGATTAAGCCATAGCTTCCGAGCAGACCACCTACGAAGATACGCGCAACCAACGTCTTCATAGAAGGCATCCGCACGCGACTCTAATGCTTAGGAAAATCGCAGCTTTTATTTTTTCTCTTTGTCTTTAAGTAAGGACGTTACAAATCAAATCAAAGTAAAGCCCTAGAATCTGACGCTTCAGAATCTGCCATGATGAAAAATGTCTTTGCATGGAATTTCTTGCAGGAAATGAAGAGGAGCGATCGCGTACATTTAGCAATGCACAGTAGGAAGAAATCCGGTAGCATCGAAGCTGGTTTCTATCATGAAAATATGTCTATTCAGCTATGCTCCAACACTAGCCTGACGACGTTCTTTGTAGCATGTTAAAGTGATTAAACAGCAGACCCTTTTCAGAGACTAAGATCCGCACACCATGGCCCCACGCATCATAGGCTTACAAAGCGACGCGGGCACTGCTAGAATTCATGAAATCGACTGGCCCCAGTGACCGATTTTAGGTTTGAAGTGATGGACAACCACTCGTGTTTACACTGAGAGTACCTGCTTCCCTCCCTCACCTTTCTTTCTTTTCATCCCCTAAACCCCTTCCGCCGTGTTGGGCAGCAAACTGGACGTGCGTCTGGTTGACCTCCTTACCTTTTCTTTCTTCTTTTCGTCCTTCTCCACTTTTCTTTATCTGCTAGAAATAGTTACACACAGAGTCAGGGCGTAAAAATTGTACGATGGAGGTGGGCACACACGTGTACAGCTTTCCAACGGAAAGCCTCTGTTCCTTCAATTGACAGCTGGGCCAGAACAATTCTAACAAATGCATATCAGTATACTTCCTGAGTCAGCATGTGCAAACGGTCACCAATGGCATCCTTTCGGCAAACATAAATACACATGTAACAAAATAGTGACTAAGCAAATAAGAATTGAATGCAAGATGGAAAGTTATTTAAAATGTTACTAATTAAAAAACAGATTATCAGGCGTTTGTTACAAGACGTGAGTGGTGAAAATAAGGCATCGTCATGTATGAACATGCAGGAATTAGAAGCAGCGTTATTTGTTTATGTACAAAGATAATCAATACTTATTCATGTCCGTTGCAAATGCTAAAAAATTAGTGCGCCTTATGCAACAAAGCGCGCAAGGAGCTAAAAAATTGAGAATTCGAGATAATTGCAAGTGACAGAGGCCCACACCATAGTTATCCAGTGCCCTTAGTTCCATTACGTAGGTCCACGCCAATTCTTTTTATTTTATTCACCAGAAGCTCTACGCCACCATCAATCCGAGCGCTAGCGCTATTTAATTTCACCATAGTCGAACAGGCCATTAGTCAGTGACCTGGCACAGGTTTTGAGCATGGATCGACTTATTCTCTTGATTAGTTCATTGTTTGATTATTTTATTGAAGACTGCGTGATTGACTGTGAAATGGAATGCGATGAAACTGGCGATTGACAATGTGTCAGCGGCTTCTTCACAGCAGTAAGTTATTAGGTTAAACAAACTTTTACGGCAATACATCAGTTCACTATCACACCCGGTGCAGTCGTTTACACACACAAAAAAGAACAAACATGACAAGAAATCACAGAGCTGTGACACGTTGCACAACGTCTGAGACAAGGCACAACAAATGCAAATGCCCTCTCTCTCATATACGTCAAATTCACTTTCCGAATTACTTTATTTTAGCTTCTTAAAAGCCACGAAAGACTATCTCGACAAGAGAAAAAAAGAAGTTTCAATCACTTTTTGACAAGCTTCCAGAACTCTGTTTTTGGACAAGACAAGCAACACTCAAAAACGGACTTAGCGCGCGTCCTGTAGGGCTACTGCTTAATCCAGAAATTGTCAGCCCATGGGGAACTCGCCCATAAATTGCAGCAGTTTACTTACGACAGAGGGAGAGAGAGAGAAAGCCCTAATGAATGCTGGAGAGACCAAGCATGCTAATTTCAGATGTAGATTATGAATCAAGTTGAAGCCGATTCAATCTCAAGTTAAAGTCGATGAAAGACTAACCCCCGTATTGTGAAATGCATCTTAACTTGAAGCCCATGCTTGACTTGATATAAATGACGCCTCATGCGAACGTGCCCAAGACGCCCATTGTGTTTCCTTTGGTGCGTATAAACCATGTCATTTAAATCAAGTCAAGCGTTGGCTTCAAGTTAAGATGCATTTCTTAATACGGGAGTTAGTCTTCTTGAGCGTGTTGGGGGGGGGGGGGGTGAGATAGAGACGGAGTCTATGCGCACACCGCTATATTGCCTCACCCTTCGCGTGACGGGAGTAGGATGAGCGTTGGACCTTTATTAATTTCTTTAGAGTGCACTATCTTCGGTATCAGCTTACATTTTTAAACTGGACTATACTTCGGGATGGGCCCAGATTTTAAGTATTATTAAATGGCGGAAGTTGAAACTGACGGAAATTGTTGGCATTCGGAAAACACGCCGAGTGCCTCCACGCGCTGGTTTGCGTGCGGGAAATTCTTAAGGATGTTCTATTCTGTGGCATAATGGTTATAGTAGCGGGCTTCTGAGCTAGCGGTACTGTGACAAAGTCCTGCATAAATAAACAAAAATATTGGCCCGCAGGATTTGATCACAGCCCCGCTAGTGCAGTAGCCTGCTACATATATCTGGAACATCGCGGCGACCAGCGGTCTCAGGGACAGATACCCAGTAGCATATATCAGGTCACATTATTAGGCTTTTCTACATCCAGGATGGGCCCACGAAAAGGGCTAGAAACATACTTGATACGAAAAAGTGGTGGTAACTCACTAAAAATAAAAGGCTTCGTCTTTAATAATATCATATGCACAGTGCACATCACAGGTACACAGTGCATACGGAACAAACCACTGCGCATAACGAACAAGCTAACAAACAAACAGTGTATCTTATTGAGACCGGTGCTTCGGAGACAAGTTAAAGGCGACTCCGTTACACAAGAACATGCAGCGTCGGTCCATGGGCCAATCCCATGTCGTAGCTCGAGGCACGACATTCTTTGACGACTTATCAGTGCTGACATTCGCGCTGTTCTTTCTAATGTGCAGATTAGGTGGCCTGTCATCTCGTACATTTCATGCATGGCAGAGTCGTGACCTTATCGTTTAATTTTAAGAAGAAAGGACGTGACAGGTTTTGTATATGGGCACTTGCAGCTCATATTTCTCTCAAGAGCCTACATGACCAAGGACACCTCACAGTTGAGGTCACGTGACGCACCCTTACTGCGTTGTTGGAGAATTCCCAGCGTGGTTTAAAGTCAGCATAAGTAAATGTCGTGCGAAATCATTGCCCAACGAGGTTTGTTCCTCGAAATCTCTCCGAACTGCGAGGTGCCCGCCACGTCACCCTCTCTTTACCAGTGGCGTATACCGTCGAAGTCCTGACGGGCGAACATGCACGAGGACGATGATGGGGAACACGGGCAGCGTCTCGGCAGCGCTTGCAGCGATGCGTGACGCAACTTACTTACATTTGCTCGCCTTTAGTGCGGACTCTCGTCGTTCTCGTCTTTTCAGTATGCGTGGGTACTGCTTGCGCGCCGTCAGTTTTTCAGTTTTCCTCGAGCTTTTGCCCAATTTCTCAGCCAGCATATGATTCGGGCTGTCTGTACTTCTTGTTACTGATACCGAAATAGAGCTGCTTGGTGGTAACAATTTTATTTCATTATTTCATTATTTAATTCTTTTTTTTTGTGCGTATAGTAACCTGCAGTGGTAGAAGGAAGAGATAAGGGTATCAAGTTTACTCCGAGAAAGGGTGATGACCCATTCTTGGAGCCATCACCGCTCGTAGCTTCGTATGTCATGTGTTACTTTGTGGTTGACAAATACCCCTGGATGTGCGGGATGTGTTAGACGCGTAAGAGTCGGCAGAGCACGGAGTGTGGGTGTGTTCGGTTGGAGTGGTCCAGCCCACTCACGAGTGAGGAAGGTATAGGGTCAGAAGGCAGGAATTCAAGAAATATGGCGAGCACTGGGCTCGTGCGTAGACACGTCCAGCACAAGTGTGAAGGATGCGTTCGTGTAACCCTAGCCCACCTGGCAGGCCAGGTGACACTGGTGGCGCTCTATAAGGCGTGTCGCGACATCGCTGGCCAGTGTTAGTGTGCTTGCGCTTTAGAACGACTTCTAGTTAGGCAAGTTGGAACGTATTCATTGTAAACGGTGAGCAAAAGAACGGCGACATGGAGCAAGAGAAGCGAAGCTCGCGGTGCTCTCGTAACTTAAGAACTATTTATTTCAACGCAAGCTCCGGCTTCTAAATAGAAGATAACGCATTCACATAGAAAAAAAAAACGTAGCGGGCAGAATTTCACATCTCGCGTTGACCATCGACGTAAGAATAGGCGATAAATATAGAGCATGCCTAAACGAGGAATATGTGTATCAAATGAGGGAAGTAGCATGGCGTTTGAACGTATGAAGAGGCACTTCGTCGACTATCGGATGCCTCACAGTGTAGATCGATGCCGTTTTCTGTGCCCTGCGCGAAGAGTCCTCGGGCACTTACGCGTCAGCCTCAAAGCAGGGCTAACAGGGATGTGTGTCTCGCGATCGAAGTAATGAAATAGCTTGTTTCCCTGCATCCCCTGGGCTTCCGGTAATTGCACCAGGAGAGATAACGCTTTTTTCACGTCAAACGACTTTCAGTTCGGTCAGCACTGGGGGTCACTTGGTAAAGTCATGTAATACTACTGTCGCTTACATTTTTGCAACCGCACTATCAATGCGCTTTGCATTGGCATTTATGTGTAGAGGAAAGAAGTTATTACTCGATCATGCGTGGTTCGTGCACACAAATGGCGCTCTAGTCACACCGCGCATGATGCAATTGGAGCTAAACTTAGCCTCTCGCTCGGCGTTCAGAAGCATCGATCTGAGCAGGAGTGGCTACGTTTGAGGGAGCTAGCTCAGCCGTAGTGCGTGTAATTAATCAAAATCAAACCTGTGTTCATCAGAAATGATAAGACTTGCAACTTTGTAATCAGTTCCAGAAATTTGACGGTTGCTCTGCCATGGCATCGCCTCGTTCGAGACGTAGCACCCAGAAATGGTGTGAAGGGACTCGGGCAGCAAGAAAGAGGGATGCCAATTCGTGCCCATCAATTTTCACCACGGCGGAGCCAGTACGAATAGGAAGCGAAAAAGATTGTAAGATTAGACCGTAGGACACCGGCCAGCCGTCTCATAAGTTAAGCATGCAATCTATGTAATAAGCAAGTAAATGCCATTTGTGTATTTGGTTACGTAACTTCTGTGCCCTAGTGGCCATACACCCTGAGCTGCATAAGCAAGACGTTTAACGCATCCCACTGCAACGGATAATTTTTTAAGTGCTTTTAAACTTTTTAGCTTGATGGATAAGATTTTTGTTCTGCCTTTGGTCAAGCTTATGTCCTTACATTACACGCAACGGGCCCAATTTTCTGTCTCCACCTGGTGTGCTGTTGTCACAGCACATTGACGCGGTTATTGCCATGGACATGATGACATAGGTCGCAATGGAATCTCTCTTTCCGCTCACTTGACAAGCTGAGTAGTTTAACGGACTTCCAAACAGCATATCCAACACGAAAGTACCCATGGATAACCTTTTAAACCTTTCGCTGGTCACGTTTTTTTTTCTCTCTTTAAAGAAAGAAGAAAAAATAATAATTTGGCCTTCTATTTACTGCTCCAAGCACATACTTTGACATTATTCGAGTATCTCGCCGTTCGCGCGCTTCTGAAATTACTCCTTTTCCTCATGGAGGTTATTCTTAAGCCTCACAGAAATATGGAGCGACGATTGAAAAATTTTGCACAGCGGCCCATTCTTGCACCTGTCGTACTGCGCGGCCACTTTTAAATACGAGGTACATTCTTAAGAACACATAAGCAGCCGTTCGCTTTCTCTCGCGTTCTCTCTCTGTCTTTCCTATATACTACGGCGGGCCTTCCAAAAGGCATGCGCGTGTCGACATTTTAATCATCTTTCATTTTTTTTTGTCGTTCAGTGTTCCCTTACCGCTTTCACGTGCATCCCACGTGCCATATCTCATCTTGCCGGCCTGCCAGTACGAGCAAGTGTTGCAACTGCGACGCGTGTGCGTAGCCGAGAGGGCTGTCGGCGCTACTCGCCGCCGCCTACTGTGCCGTGGAACGGCAAACGTGGCGAAATTGCAGGCGATGAAAAGCAAAAAAAAAACCGGAGAAGCAGAAGTCCCGCAGGCACATTCTTTGTTAACGGGACCTAGAACTTTTCATTTCCTCTTAGGAACGAAAAGTCATTGTCATTGCCGCCGTGACCCCAAGCTGCTGTAGCGCGAATATTGCTCAGTCCCCTGCGCGAACCTGGAGTTAATTTCCAATGGAGGCCCTGATCTTGAAACCAGTGTTGAAACTTGGACGAGTTGCTGAGTCATATTAAACGGGACAGGGAGAAAGCAAGGAGAGCCAAGGCAGGGAGGTCAACCAGACAAGCGTTCGGTTTGCGAGCCTATGATAGGGGTAAGGGAAAGGGGGAATAGAAAGAGGAAAAGAGGAAGGGATTGAAAACTGTGTTTGCAGGGAATAGAAAGAGGCAAAGCCCAAGGGAGGGAACACTGTGCTTGCAGTGAAGCGCCGTGCCACCAAAGTTTCATAGCTGGTGGTGTGCGTTGAATACATGATGTGATGATGGAATGACCTAAAGGCCAGTGGTCGTTGCGCGAATAGGAGACTGCGAGTAAGCCGTGGGTCATATTGAAAAGGGACAGTGGAAATACCACGAGACGCAAATGAACGAGGGTCGAACACGGCCACGAAGCGCCTTTTCTGTTCCTTTTCTCTGTGCTACTTGTGTGTGTGGGCCGGTTTCTTTGTGTGTCGGAATTTTCGCGCTGTTTTTGTCAAGTCCATGGTGCTTTTTACACAGCTATGCGAAGCCTTAGGCTGCAACTGTGTAGGACGCACTTCCATCGCGTTTTCGACATGGTGTGGTCTCGTTTATTTCAAGCTGCATTGTGCCAATGCTTCTATTTGACTTAAACTTGAGAGATGGAACTATACGTATTTGCGCTGTTTACATTGCGGCTTCGCCTAGGGTGTCGAGTCTTATTACGCTGCACTATGACGGCACCGTATTCCTTAACGCTCCAAAGTGATGTTTGCGTTGACAAGAACTTTTTCTTGGTGGATTGCGTGCTTCCCGTGATACAACAGATGCACTTGGCAAATTAATCTGCGACTGTTCCTTGCTTAATACGCAGGTGGCAACACTTTAAAAACTCCTACTTTTGTAGGCTTACAAGTGCTGCAGTGTTCATTCTTCTCCCCACTGGCCTCCCGTTTCGACATTATCAATCTTAGAGAGTCATTCTGTCGTTTTTGATGGGGACACGTTCGGTTATAATTTTTTTCCGCAGTTACCACGTGTCTAGATGTTATCAATTTCAGAGTCCTTTCTATCGTTTTGGAATGGGCACATTCGTTTATTATTTGAACGGGGCTTCAATCAACAGTGCTGCTGATCGAACTCTAAACACTCATTACTACAGATGTGGTGAAACCTTGTGTATATTAGTGAACAACCTGCCGGACACTGAGTGATGCACTGGACGACCATGTGAGTCGTTCTATTATTTTCTTCGGTGGGCGCACATCGCATTTATATTTCTTTGTTATGTTCCTTTTTTTCTTTATTCTTTCCCTTCTTATTCTATCACCATCTGTTTTTTTTTTCTATGTACCTTTCTTTCTCTTTAAGTTAAGCATTTCTTGTGCCCTTACTGGCGGCAGTATTGCTTTTTTCACCACCAAAGAGGAGCGCCCTCGTTGGCACCAGAAAATATTTAGAAACGTCCACCCTAACAAATCAAGATTCTCGAACTGTAGTCTCGATCAACATCAGTGCGAGTAGCTTTCACGGATTATGAAACAGACTGTCTCTCGTCTAGCTCTCTGCACTGTGAGACGTTGTATGTACGTGCACGTGACTTTTATTCGATACGTCATCGACCATGGCTAAACAAGGGAAGATTCTTTTGCAGTGGAACTCATTCTTCGAAATGAGCTCCTATTTCTTGAACCAATTTTTCGAAAAGAGGGCTCATCTTCGTTAGGACAACTACTTTGGCTTCAGTCTAAGGTTTCCTTTGTTGACCCGCTGTCGAGCGCTTTTTATCCATCTCCCTGTCATCGTCTATTTTGTTTGGACACTTTGTAAAAGTATCACAGTGCCGCAAGCGAGAAAAAAGGGCGATGACGATCAATGAGGAGAGCACACAGGATGATGAAAAGCAACCGTCGTCAGAGCAACTTGCCCCGTAGATGTAGTCCCCTTGTAGAAACATTGGCTCCAGCCTGAGGCGTCTCTTGTTCGACTGTTGTTTGACAGGCTGCTTATACAGCGCTCACAAATGTAGTCTTAATAGTTCCTTCTTTCTTCCTCCCTTTATTTCTTTCCTCTTATCTATTTTACAGCACTTCCTTATCTCTAATAAAAAGTAGCCAACGGGAAATGACTGTCGAGTCGATTAACCTCCCTATATTTCATTTTTTCCTATTCTTCTTTATGTGGTGGAGGTGGCCAGTCCCCGCTTTCCCTTCATCCCTATGTAATCATCTTAAGAGCCATGCGCCTTGGGTCTACAAATGGTTCTACCACCCCACTCATGTTTCTGCAACAGCAGCAGTCGGGATTCTTACAAGTGGTTTAAGCCGAAGCTTCAACGTTGCTCACAAGACATCTTCAACATCAGAGGAATCAATACCTATCCGTGGGGCATTACGACTGATGTATGTGTAGTGACATGACACGGCGGTGGATAATATTTTCAAATTCTAAGTCAGCTCTACAAGGATCCAGATATTGATTGAAGAGAGGAAGGAACGATCAACTCATCACAGACGTAGCTCTGCTACATGAGAAGGGCCACGTCATAGTACTCTAGTGCATACCCAATCACTGCGGTATCTTAGGCAATGAGTCAGCAGATACAGAAGCGAAGCTTGCGCATACTGACGCCAACTCAGTAACCACTGCCTTCTCCGAACACGAAGTTACAGCACTGTTCTCTTCTGCGTTTGCAGAGAGCCTACAGTTCGCGCTGGGATAATCCCAACTCTAAGATGATCTTTTTGCACCAGACCCAGACTTAACACTCATAATTCCACCCAAAGCAAAGCGAAGCCGTGAAACTCTACTGGGGCTCGTAGTGCCGCTCATGCGACGTTATCTTCATAAGATAGGCCGCGAAAATTACTGTCAGGAATGGGAAACTTACGAGACGACCTCACACATCCTCTGCGACTGCCGTGCTTACCGCTTAACTCCACATTGTCTTGTTTGGACGATATACCCGTTTCAGGGCAGCAGATACTAGGGCCATGGAACAGCAGTAAAAGTGCACTGCGAGCAACAAGAGCGCTCTTGGCATTTTTACCTGAGCGGCCTCACTTCCAGGCTCTAGAGCTGCATGAGAGACGCCCGCAAAATGTGACGTGGGTGAGGTGCGTTAGCATAGTTCATGTCATATGCGCACCTAGTTCCCCTGTAAACTGTCATCGTCATCTGCACTCCATCGCCCTCCTTTTTTCTTCGCCGTCACTATTTCCCCTGCGTAGACTAGTAGGCCAGGGACAAAGCTCCTCCGGTCGACCTCTCTGCTTTGCTCACATTAAAATGGCCTTTCTCTCAGCGGCTACAGACCAAATTTTAATACCACGTAAAAAAGACACCCCATGACGCCAATTGAGACCTTATGATAACAACGTGATTATCAAACCCCTTCACCCGCCGTGGTGACTTTGACGTCACTACCTTTGAGTCGTCGGCTTTGAGGGACCTTTTCAAAGTCATTGCTGGAAAATCATGGGGACCTTCGGTGTGTTCTGTGTTTCAACTGTACAAAGTGCTCTTCATGGTTTTCCTGCGTTACAGCGCTTCGGTGCTATCAACCACCCGGAGGGCAAATCTCAATATGCTTGAGGAGCGTGCAAGATCAAGCGCTTAAAACGTGTCTTGGTCTACCGCGATGCGGTTCAACAACCGCAACAATTGTCATCGCCAGTGAACATCCCACCAGTGCGTATATCGCCACAGACACCCTTAGAAATCATCTTCGTCACCTTTCCAGACTCCAGTCTGAACCGCTTGCTTCTCTCTCGGAAAATAGACCAGAGACAACTTTTTCGGGCGTTCTAGCCTCGTACCGATCCTCTCTTCCATTCGATCTCACGCCTTCAGCATGATCACCTTGTCCTCTGTGGCGTCTCCGGCACCCACAAGTGTGGCGCCTTCCATTCCAGGAGTTGGAAAGAAGTCCGACTTCACAACTGGTGCTTTGAATCAAGACACTCTACATCTACGGCATGATTCATACTCCAATCGAGTTCACATTTATACAGATGGCTCTTCGACTCAAGCTAGCTCTACTGGTGCGCTACTCATTCCGTCGATGTCGATCTCTAATAAGTTCAATATCAGACACGCCACAACATCAACATGCTCCGAACTTTCTGCCCTTCTTCGTGCAGTACTGTATGTGCAGCAAAAGTCACCAAATCACTGGGCTATATTCTGTGGCCCAAAGGCAGCCCTCCAATAACTCTTATCAGCTCTGCGCCACAGCCCACATGAACATATCGTAGCAGAGGTACGATTACGCTACCATCAAGCCTTGGACAGAAGCCAGGACATTGTATTTTAGGGACTACCTGAGCACTGCAACATTACTGGCAATCAAAGTGCCGACAAAGGTGCCCGTAGAGCACGTGATGAATGTGAAAGCCCCTCAATACCATTGTCGACAACGGATGCAGCACGGCACCTGAGCGGTCTTGCCCATAATATTACTCTAAGAAAATGGAACACAACGGAGTTCACCAACCGGCGCCTATATGCCATAAACGCGCATATGAAATTACAACTTTAGCTGGTTGTAACCAACGGGAACTGACGTTACTGTGCCACCTGCGGGTAGGAGTTTCTTTGGAATAGCGGAATTGGAATGGCGGGCAGCGCCAATTGCAGCCCGTGTGGTGTCGATGCAACGACCAAACATCTCCTGTGTGACTGCCCCACATAAGAAGATAAGATGAGTACCCTTCAGACATTTTTCGGGCACATAGGCGACCGGCTCTTCACAAAGAATACCTCGGGCCCATGGCCTCGTGCGTCTGCTATGTGCAAGGTCACAAAGGCGCTGGTGCGTTTCTTGAAATACACGAGCCTGTATGACCACCTGTGACTGACTCAGCGATGAACGCTTGCGTGTATAACAGTGCAAACTGTGAACTTCTTTTTTCCTTCTCCTGTTTCAATCGCCTTTCCCCCTCCCCCAGTGCAGGGTAGCCTACCGGGCTCAGCCTGGTTAACCTCCCTGCCTTTGCCTTATGACCGCTCTCGCTGTCTTGACGTTGAGCTGCTAAGCACAAGGGAGGCAGGACGAAATTTTGGCAGCGGCGGCGACCTACTTGATACACATGTAATGACATTCATCACATGACCTATCATTCATGTTTGTCATACACTCTTGTCCTATTATGCCAGTTGTGGCACATACCAAGCTAACGAAACGACCATGAGAGCAACAAGACGTAGGCGTGTTTCATGGCCTACACGACACACTTGTCATGATATCCATGTCATGACCTATCATTTATGTTCGTCATACACTCTTGACATACTATGCCAGTTTTGGTATTTACGAAGTTAACGAAACGACCATGAGAGCACTAAGACGTAGACGGCTTTTTCATGACCTACATGGCACGCATGTCATGCCCGATCACTTATGTTCGTCATAAATTCTTGTCATAATATGCAAATTTTGGTTCATACCAAGTTAATAAAACGACCATCAGAGCTCCAAGACATAGGTGGCTGTTTCATGACCTACATGACACACATGTCATGATATTCATGTCATGATTAATCATTTATTTCATCAGACCCTCCTGTCCTATATATACTATGCCAATTTTGGTACATAACCAAATTAACGAAGCGACAATGAGTGCACCAAGACGTACGCTGCAAGGCAGATACTATCAAAGTGGCAAATGTTCGCCAAGAAATGCTTGACATTTAAAAGCATGGCCTTATTTTCCCTTTGCTTCGTCAAAGCGCTGGTCCTGCACAATTTAACTCTGATACAGCAGCCGATACTTACACCTTATTGAAGTCGCTTTAATGAGTTTCGCGCAGAAACTTCTGCTTCAATACATCAGTGTGACGCAAATGATATGCAAGTATGTTCGCGCACTTGGGCCCTCTTGAAGCATGTCGTTTGAGTGCTATTCCTCTGCAATCGTGGCTAGACAAAGAAATAAGAAAATTAAAGAAGAATGAAAGGAGGCGAAGCATATGTCTAACAGCTTGGAAAGGAATTTCCAGCAACACGCCGCTGTTTTGATGTATGCTCACTCCAGCTTTCGACATGTATAATATGCACCGCGTGACCGTTTAAAAAATTAGCTATTGAATGTCACATACCATGGAATGATGGAATGGTGAGGCTCCTGCGTCAGTACAGCATAATTCCGAAGAAAGCACGAACTCGGTGCCCATTTCTTTTGTTCGCTTTAGCCAATGTTTAAAGATATTCTGGAGTGCTATGTAGAAGAATACGAATAAAATCATGTTGTTGACCACTCTATAGAATAAACCAAGCAAATTTCGCTTTGTATTCAGTTCCATAATTAGTCAGGATTAGTTGATCAACTTCGCAGGTCCTAAATTCAAAATAAGTAAATTATATCTTGGGGCTTCACGTGCGGAAACTATGATCTCATTATGAGACGCGCCGTAGTGGTTGACTACGAATTAATTTTGTCCAGCTGCGGTTCTTTAACGTGCGCCATTTCGCCTCCGTCAAAATGTGGCCGCCGTTGTCAGCGTCGAAGACGCGACATCAAGCTCAGCAACGCCAGGCCATAGCAACAGGGCTACCGCAGCGGGTCACCTATGGTTGTTATAATCTTGAGGCACGGCTTCTTGCGTCACAATTGAAAGAAAAATACCGAAGAGACGAAAGGTCGAGCACTATATCTGTGAGTGCAACTTCGCAGCTATACCGCGACGGGTCTTAAATTTAGAGCAATGTTTCCAATACGGAATTGCAGAGCGTTCTAAGAAACCTCCGATTCCAGCAGTATTTATTTAACTTCTAGCTGACGGCGTAACTATTCTTTCCACGTCGTAAAAAAGGTTCGTGAAGTATGCGAGAAAAAAAAAAAACGTGATAACGCGCTCGCAGTGCTCTCAAAGGTGCTACATGTGAACATGCTGGCCTTTTAACGTAGTGAGCTGCCGTCCTGCCGTTGTGGAAATGGCAGGGCAGTGACGCAAGCGCTGGCTTCGACATCCACGCTAGGGTTGCGCCTGCGAAGGCTACAGGTGCGGCCGCTCAATGACGAAGCTGAAATCGTCACCACCCCGCCACTTCTCGCGGGCAGCGTACAAGCTTGTAAGTGCCGCTCGTTTATGCGAGTGGTACTTTGCGGTATTGAGAGCCCTGCGATCGCGGCGCTCGAAAGTGTAGACACATTTTTTAATGCGTAAGCATTCTAGGGCTCCTTCCCTCGGAAATGTGCCCGTCTGTAACGAGTGACGCGATGCGTTCTGTAGGTATGTTCGGGGTCCAATGGGAGTATATATATATATGCCAATGCCTTGTGACTTCGAATGACTACGGAGATTTATGAGTATGGCTATGTGTAGTGAGTACTGAGGAGGTGGTGAGATAAATTAGGGTTAATAAAGGACTGATAATGTCAATTACGAGGAAATTAATTAAACCTACATTATCATCATCATCATCAGCCTAGTTACGCCCACTGCAGGGCAAAGGCCTCTCCCAAACTTCTCCAACTACCCCGGTCATGTACTAATTGTGGCCATGTTGTCCCTGCAAACGTCTTAATGTCATCCGCCCACCTAACTTTCTGCCACCCCCTGCTACGCTTCCCTTCCCTTGGAATCCAGTCCGTAATCCTTAATGACCATCGGTTATCTTCCCTCCTCATTACATGTCCGGCCCATGCCCATTTCTTTTTCTTGATTTCAACTGAGATGTCATTTACCCGCGTTTGTTGCCTCACCCAATCTGCTCTTTTCTTATCCCTTAACGTTACACCCATCATTCTTCTTTCCATAGCTCGTTGCGTCGTCCTCAATTTCAGCAGAACCCTTTTCGTAAGCCTCCAGGTTTCTGCCCCATATGTGAGTACTGGTAACACACAGCTGTTATACACTTTCCTTTTGAGGGATAGTGGCAACCTGCTGTTCATGATTTGAGAATGCCTGCCAAACGCCCTCCAACCCATTCTTATTCTTCTGATTATTTCAGTCTCATGATCCGGATCTGCGGTCACTACCTGCCCTAAGTAGATGTATTCCCTTACCACTTCCAGTGCCTCGCTACCTATCGTAAACTGCTGTTCTCTTCCGAGACTGTTAAACATTACTTTAGTTTTCTGCAGATAAATTTTTAGACGTACCCTTCTGCTTTGCCTGTCCAGGTCAGTGAGCATGTATTGCAATTCGTCCCCTGAGTTACTAAGCAAGGCAATATCATCCGCGAATCGCAAGTTACTAAGGTATTTCCATTAACTTTTATCCCCAATTCTTCCCAATCCAGGTCTCTGAATACCTCCTGTAAAAACACTGTGAATAGCATTGGCGAGATCGTTTCTCCCTGCGTGACGCCTTTCTTTATTGGTATTCTGTTGCTTTCTTTATGGAGGACTACGGTGGCTGTGGATCCGCTATAGATATCTTTCAGTATATTTACATACGGCTCGTCTACACCCAGATTCCGTAATGCCTCCATGACTGCTGAGGTTTCGACAGAATCAAACGCTTTCTCGTAATCAATGAAAGCTATATATAAGGGTTGGTTATATTCCGCACATTTCTCTATCACCTGATGGATAGTGTGAATATGGTGTATTGTTGAGTAGCCTTTACGGAATCCTGCCTGGTCCATTGTTTGACAGAAGTCTAAGGTGTTCCTGATTCTATTTCCGATTACCTTAGTAAATACTTTGTAGGCAACGGACAGTAAGCAGATTGGTCTATAATACATGCTTATGCTAGGAGAATTCCAGCAAACTAGGAAAAGGGAAAAAAAAATCGAGGGGCAGACATAGGCAAAGCGACAAGAAAGTGGCTGGAGGGAAGTGTCTTCCAGCCACCTTCCTGTCGCTGTGCCTACGTCTGCCTCTCGATTCGTCTTACTTTTTCCTAGTTTGCCGGCATTCTCCTTGCAGTAGTACTCTAGCCTATATATCCGACGCTAGAACAATGTAGCAACCTTTTTTCTCGCGGAAAGGCCAATGGTTCGTCGCCGGCGACGGTATGTATCATCACGCAATTACCGCTCGCCGCTGCGTCACGGCGACGTCTTCCCTGCGCGCGCTGGCTCCCAGGAATCGTGTGCAGACATCGCGGGTTAAGGGAGATGCGTCACCGTCGCAAGCTGCCAAGAGCAGTTAGGAGACTTGGAGGCGCGCGCGCCAGCTGCTCGCCTGACTTCCAAGGCGGGAATCGCCGGCTCGTGAAATAAAGCAAAATGGACCGGCACGCGGTATTTTAGCAGTGCCGCGCTCAGTAAAACGCCGCTCGCGGTGGATATCTCCGATCAGGCGCGTAGATCGAAAGCGGTGCCCGTGAGCCCCCAACTCTTAATTTTTTGAGACACTGCTACCAAGTTGCCGAAGAGACGGCGGGAAGAAAAGTCTAAAAAGGTACATTTCTGTCTTCTTTTTTTTTTCTGTCGTCATTGATGTCGTTTTATATATACAACGAGGTTAAAGAGGAAACGACAGTTCAGTGCTCACCTGCTACATGTCGTCAGTTTATAGGGCGTAATATATATATATATATATATATATATATATATATATATATATATATATATATATATATATATATATATATATATATATATATATATATATATATATATATATATATATATATATATATATATTAGTATGCAGAGCTTTTAAAACACAGTCTGTTTGAGATGGCACAATTGCTGCTTCAGCTGGATTAATATAAAAGGCGGATAATACTTGCACGAGGAACGGAAACGCATAATCAAATAATCAACAATATTTCACTAAATAATTTTTAAACTATATAATTCACTGCACGTGACTCAGTTTACAAATTGTCGCCTGTGAGTTCGCAAGGCTTAAACGATCTCTGAGGATGACACCAGTTTTGAGATATTTCTTCCCACAGTGTGTGCGACGTAATATATTTAAGGTCCTTCGTTTTCGGGGCTTTACATTTTTTGAAACTAGAGGGGTAAAAATTTTTATTGTCTGGCAGCAAAGTTCGAGATGTTTCGGATAACTTTACAAACGACGAACTCAAGCGATGGCCTCCTTTTCCACACAAGCGTTCCATTTAAACAAGCGAGCTCAATCACAGGAACACGTAATGGCAAAAGCATCTTCTCGCAACTCGTCTCCACAAATCCTCGTTGTGAGACGCTGTTACTACGTTTACGAGAAACCTCATTGACAAAAACAACAAATAGAGACGGCTATTCTGATCCCATCATTACTTTATTTTTCTCTGTAATTTCTTAACTATATACGGAAAAAGTGCAAAACACAGCGCACACGGGCATGCTTGGGCATCTTACAAGCACTTGTTAAAATACATTATTATGTGGTTTCGGAGCACTTCTGTGCCCATACCATGAGAGGGAAAGGGGGGGGGGCGACCTCTCACGCCTTTCATGCCTGTCTGTTGTCGCCCGGTTTTACCGGTCCCCAACATGCGCTCTTGCAACAGAATTAATGAAATAGCAACTAGACGCATCAGCCACCCTTGTTTCAACGTATCGCAGTTGCGTAAGCTTCCCCTTACGTCACAGGTATCGTTCGCAATGCACAGCAACGCTAGCGCTGTTTTAATTCGCTTGCTAGTGCATTACCAATGCTCACAGGCATATACAACGTGCGGCGGATGCGACGCAATGTGCCGTTGTCGTATTCTTTTTTTATTATTATCGTTACCATATAAGGAGATGTTGACGCACAATGTAAGGCACCGAATGCTCTTTAGCTCTTGAATGGGTCTAGCCTACAACATATGCAGGGTTCAAGATTACATATCAAACAACCTTCTCGTACAAGCACTAGAACTTGCCGAGCAACGTTTTCAAGGTAACGCTATGACGTAAAGACACATGGTACATACAATCTACAAGTTAAATAACTCCACAGCGCTGTAGAAGAAAGTCTCCAAAATACAGATGATACTGTCTCCTGATAACACAGTCTCTAGTCAGTGGGTGGGGCATGCATCGTGTAGGTGCATTGCCACATTGTCATATTCATATAAACGCGGCTACTAAAAAAAAGGCAACAAGGTTCCTTTTAATAAAACGCCGGCAGCCGCTCAATACATAATACTTCTTATATATATGCTGGTAAATGAAAACGAGGTATTTTTGATATTTGTATATTAATAATAATGAAAATAATACAATGATAAATATATATATTGACCAGTTGCCCACAAAAGGTAGGCAGCGTTTATTAGTTTGATCCTTTACGAAAGGGCCTACTTCTGGAGGAAATCGGTTTTAAACTAACTAGTATTTTTTTTTCGGGGTGCAAATATTGGAAATTTATGGCTACGATGGCTACGAGATGGCCCCAGAGCACTGTGCATCGTTTGTTCTCCGATGACGCCACCGATACCATATATGGAAACAAGGCCCTGCATGAGCATCGGTCTGTCTGTGGCGGCTGCTGTGAATCACGTCCACGCGCTGCCTCTCGCGATTAGCGAGGCAGTCGCGCCACACTACGCTCCGTTTGCAACGTGCCGCGTGAGACACATTGTCAGCGCCAGCCAATATATCACGAAATAAAAACACGCATAGAGCTACGCTCAAGTTTCGCATTAGGGAGTATCGTAATGGTCGGTGAACTTATTTACTATAGTGGCATTTAGAACTATAAAAGAAGGTTGATTTTAGCACAAGGGGGACGAAGATGAAGGGTCTGCGAGTCAGGACGCTATTTCTCTAGCTCAGCTGTTTTCTTCTGATTTCTGCGTACATCTTTGGAGAGCCGCCATGGTTCGTGGCGCGGATGCAAGTTGACGACCCCGCGCCTCGGCCGGGGATGGCAACTTCAGCGGCGGCTGCGTCTAGCAAGCGAACCAGCCTCCAGAGCCACACCGACAGCGATGACACCAGTGTCTACTCCCTCAGCAGTGAGGACTTCTCCGATGACGCCTTCGAGCTTGTGCGGAGCCGCAAGGTGAGACGAAGCCACACCACCAGGGCATCCATGTCTTCGAGCACGCCAACGGCAGGACCAACTCTGAATACCGCAGTCAGTGCTATTTCATTTGTACTAGAACTCGCTACCGGCAATCTGAGGCGACTCAACAGACAGTCTGTCTCTGTGCAACTTGAAGCGGTAGCGCCAGATCAAAACACAGGCGTTAGAGTAAACCCACGAAAATATGTCTTTGCTATTGACGCCACACATGAGACTGCGCTGAGAAATTTGAGTAAAGTAACCGAACTTGGGGGCATACAGCCCCACTCGTACATCCCTCTGGACAGCGGTTCCACTACTGGTGTCATCTACGACGTGGACGTCCCCATCTCCAGCGCTGACTTGCCGATTCTAGTGAAGCCTGCCGTTGATGGCATCGCTATAACCCATGTGTATCGCCTCAACACACTGTGTGAAAATAATTTTCAAGGGCGAGACTCTCCCTTCGCACGTCAAGGTAGGGCACTTTAGGCACACCGTGCGACCATTCATCCCAAGGCCACTCCAATGCCACAATTGTACGAGGCCTGGACACGAGAGCACGAGAGTTTGCTCACGCTGCAGACTCTTGTGCAGCCGGGGTTCTCAAATGCACCAATTGCCTTGGGTATCGTAATGCTTCCTCAAAGGGCTGCCCCAAAATGAAGTACGAAAAGGCGGTCTTCAAGCATATGTTCAGAGACCGTTTGTCTCGTCGGCACGCTGTTGCGGCCGTTAGAAATCGATGCTCCAGGCGCCGTCGGACTCCAAAGACCCATGATGCCTCTGTGAAGAGTACGCCCCATCCGACAACACCACCTCCTTTGCCCCCTAGGCCTGGCGGAACCAAATATAAATCTGACAAGGTCATGGCGGAGAACAATACAACTTGTTCCGCGCTGCTAAAGCCAGAGCCAAAGCCTAAGCCACAGCGGAAACCACAACCGATACCGCAGCCAGAGCCACGCCAAGTGATACAGCTGCCCACCGCTGTAGAGTGCACAGCGCGGGTTCTTGACAAATTACCCGAAGCCCAGCAAGTGGTTAGGATGCTCTGGTCTCTGATGGATACATTGGAATGCTCTTGAATAACCTGTACACACCATCAGCGCGAAGTGCAATGCTCTCAATTCAGTACTTGGAAGTCTTGAGTAAGCATCATGGCTCACTCGCAGCATTCTATTCACACTGAAGTAAAAAAAAAAAGCTGGGTTTTACTTTACCGATATATTGCCACCTACTGCAACGTATTGCTGACGGCTAGTGGCTCCTTGGTCTCCACAGGTGACTTTAACGTGCATCGCCAGGTATGGGGAAGCACCAAGATTAGCTTCAGGCAGCAGAATGGCGGCAGCCTAATGCATCAGCGGGGCACTTACTTTGACTTGGACTGATTTCCAGGCGCTTTGCTGCGTGCACACGCAGTGTTTCCTCCATCCCGCTTTCCTATTTCTGCTCCCCCTTTCCATTCCCCCAGTGTAGGTTAGCAAACCGGACGCTCATCTGGTTGGCCTCCCTGCCTTTCCTCTCTTTGCTATATCTCTCTCTATAGCTCAATTCTAATTAAATGCATTGAATGGCGTGGGAGTGGCATATTTAGGCATGTACAGTAGTGTATATGGCAGGCTCCCCATGTTCTGAAACTCGTGCGAAGCATATCCCCGTCGAAGATCTTAACGATGATATATAGTTTAATCCTTTTGCTCAGCGTCTAATATTGACTGCAGACTGCGCTTGACCGGGTCCTCTAAATCACTTTTGCGACTTGTTTCGAAACAGCTGGGAGCGTACGCATAACGAAAGGCTTTTGTTTCGCAGTGAACCTAATTCGGTTGATGGTCAAGGTTGAAGCTTTGTAGCAAGTATTCTATCAATCAATAGATCGCGAGATGTCTGCAAGAATCGCTCATACAAGCAGCGCAGCTGTTTCAATGCGAGTATTCGAAATCAGTAGCGACGCGAGCACTCGATTACGTTCTCTGGTAATGTGAAAAATTTGTGCAGGTTTAACGCCGTGCGAACTGCAGGGGTTCCCGTCAGCACAGCCTACCGGCCCGACGTAAAAGACTTCTGAACGACAAAGTAAAGCCATGCTAAAGTCAGCTGGAGGGTTCATGCGACGGTCACAATCCCTAGGACGGCTGGCTGCCAAATACCTGAGTGTATAGTTCTTTTTATATGTTCTTTAAAAATCAAGTCGGAGCTTAGATAACGCAACCAGGAAGCTTTCCGCCTGCATGTGTGGGCGTGTTTTTGAGCGTGGCATAAAGCTTGTCGGCAGACAGCGGTGGACTCTTGTCATTCGCATCTTTATTCTAAGCGGCGGCCGTTATCTTAGTTTGTGTGAGGTCATCAGTGTTCGAATAACTTTTGCCATAAGGGTTATTCCTATTCCCCTCCTACTTGGCTATCGTTGGTCATATGTACACTCGGCCACAAAAGTTTCCGGACCATGGGATCTCACAAAACGTTCAATTTCCGAGCAGCCTGTAACAGTAGTAAATAAAAACGAACATCACAATGCCATTCACATATACTGGTAGAGGCTGTAAATGCGAATACTATATATATATATATAGTATAGTATATATATATATATATATATATATATATATATATATATATATATATATATATATATATATATATATATATATATATATACTAGTACTACTAGTATATATATACTAGTATATATATAGTATACTATATAGTATAGTATACTATATATATATAGTATGCGAATACTATATATATATAGTATAGCCTCACAACGCAGCCTATAGGCTGCGTTGTGAGGCTTACATCTCTGCAGGAGCGGCAATGTGCGGGTAGATTCTAGAACGAGGCCCCAATGACTCCCGGTTAACTTTCGTGTTCCCTGGCGCGTTCATTGGCACAGCGTCCAGTTCGACCAACATACACTTTGACACAAGAATGGGGGATCTCGTAGACCACGCCCATGGCCCGTAAGGCTACGTGCCGTTCTTAAGGCTTCGCGTGCTTCATTCCACAGCCGGAAGTCGCAGGGTCGCCACTGCTGACTGTGAGCCACGACTTGAGGGAATAAAATAGAAGTAAGAACAGATTAGCTCGCGAACATATCAGAAGCCCCCTTTTTTTATCATGCAAAGAGGCGACACGTGCGTCGGCACCGCATCAGTCTCGCTGCGAGCCAGTGAATTCAGATTACTAAACAAAGGGAGATAATATGCAGTCTGTTCATCTTAATCTAACGTTTTGGAGTGTGTGCATAGATTTTCTTTTCCTGCAGTCATGAATGCGCATATGTTCAGTGCCTTCATTATTCATAAAGGTAGCGTGTGTCTCTTTCATTAAACATAGTGTAAGTGCCCGTCCTGTCAGGTCTTTCTTTGTCCTCGTCTTAAAAAAGTAGTGCTGGAAAACTTTCGTAAAAAAGAATAAAGTTGCGTGAAACACCCTGTATAGCAGCCGGTGCAGCCAAATGGGCATTCGCTTTTGTTACTGCTTGAAAGAGGAGCCTGCAGGCCTGTGAGAAAAAAAAAAAGGAAGATTGCAATAGGGTATGAAAGCGGTTTTATATCTGCAGTCCGGGGGGCTCCGACTGTTAAAGTGTGCGTCTCTGCAAGTGGAAGTCTTGGTCTTGTTTGGTCTAGAGCAACTGCTCACGTGAGCGTAGCCTCAGTAATTATATTGTAGGCATGTAGCGTTGATAAAAAAAAACGCCAAGAAAGTGGTATAAAAGTATATTTAGAGGTAGATATGAGCAGTATGGATTATCTGCATTGCCCCGCAGTGCTCATAGCGTATTTACCGTAATGTTTTGAGCACAAGCCAGGTTCAGGTATTGACGCTGCATGGTGAAAGTTGGAGGGACTTTTGTTACTGTTTAAACGGAAGGCCTTTCGTCGTTCATACGTGTTTAGTGGTTTCTTAGCATAACAATCCTAATTTCTCGATATTGTGTTGGGTTCGCACTTACTATGTGGTCAATTACGCATGATGCAAGGGCCATCCCAAGGCCAGACTGATATGTCGAGCGGAAAGAATGGTGAATAATACACGATCACCGAGTTCCCCGAACTTTTCTTTTTCTATATAATACAGGTTATTTTGATGGCCACTTGTAGGGCGCAACCTTTTTTTTTCTTGTGCGAGACAAATGGACAGCTTCGCTTTTTCGAAATCAATTAAAAGCGGCATTTCGGCGAGCTCGTACTTGAACGAACCTTGCAGAGGTACAGTAATACTGGCCGGATCTCTTGAGAGCCAGCACTACAGTTCTGTCGCCCTCGACACGCAATGCTGTTAGCGAACCGAGTTGCGGATTTTTCTTTTTTTTTTTAATACCTCTATCGCGCCGACAGTTCGGATCCTCGTTGAATTGAACATGCATCGAACTGTACAAACGCAATCAAAACAAGAAGCATGTGCGAGCGATAAGAGAATCAAACTCGAGCGTGCTTGAAACCGATTTCTAGATGCGCTGCATCTCAACACGGACTTCGCTCTGCACTCAAATGAGCCCGTTCGAGAGCCCGCGAGTGAAAATTCGCTGAAGTCGATCTGTGCTCAACATTCCGAGAGCGATCGGAGCAAGAAGAATGCGCAACTAAGAAGCATCGAAGTTACAGCGTTCTTGAAAGTTACCCAGGCACGGTCGAGAGTGCCAGTGTTACAGGGGTTGTAAATTACAAACACACACGCATGCTCGCTCACAAGGAAACGCTCGTACACGCACACATGTCACAAAAGCGCGCACGCACATACACATCTGGGATTTCTCTCTTTCTGCAGACGGTAGGCCTCGTCGCACACTCCCAAGACTCGCAGCTGGTGCCGACGACGAACAGGCGCGCGGCGCTACGGCACGTCCGTCCGCGACCCCCGTGCCGGCCGTTGTGGCGGCAGTGGCGGCCGCGAACAGAAGCTGCTGCGCGATCTGCGCGAGGAGGGGAACAGCGGAGCCATCGTCGGCGCTCACCGCGAAAGAGGAGGAGGAGGCGAAGAAGAAGCCCGCCCCGAGAGACGCGCTCGCTCCTCGCCTTTTCTCGCCCTCTCCGCGCATAAAAGCTGCCGGCTTCGACTTGCCGGGCTGTATTCGGAGCGGGACCCGCGTGTGTCGTGAAAACGCGCACCGCACGCGCAAAAAACAAAAAACAAAAAGAGCGCCGCGGCGTGTCGCACACCGATGTCGTCCGCTGCACTAGCCCGTCGCCTCGCGCGTCAAGCCGCGGCCGGACTGGGCCGGCGCGCGCGCTCCAGTGACACCGCCGGCTGCCCATTCCATCGCGGCGGCGCGGCGCTGGAACCGGCGACGAACCGCTCCGCGGGAGCGGAGCAGGCGTCGTGGAGCGGAGCGGAACCGTACGTGTCGAAGGGGCCGGCGCGGAGGCCCTTCACGTCGCTGCCCAGTCCCAAGGGGCTGCCCGTGCTGGGCACGGCGGTGGACGTGCTACGGGCCGGGGGCGCGCCCAAGATCCACGAGTACTGTGACCGGCGGCACCGCGAGCTGGGACCCATCTACCGCGAGACGTTAGGCAGCGTGGACGCCGTCTTCGTGGCCGACAGTGCGCTCATTCAGAAGGTGTACACCAACGAAGGCAAGTTCCCCATGCACATGGTGCCCGAGGCCTGGCTCATCTACAACGAAGTCAAAGGAATTCAGCGCGGACTCTTCTTCATGTGAGTAGTCCCTTTCGCGGTTCGGGCCGTCGATGGACAGTGAATGCGTCTCGTGCGTGCGCTTGCTTAACACGGCTAACAAGTGTCACTCGGGTCGTTCGTAGTGCGACAACTATTTTCATGCTTTTAATCGTCGCCGATTACAGTGGCTTCGATGAAACAGTAACTCGCGCTAGCTTGCCTGGCAACAGCCTGCTGTAGAGACAAAACTTAAGCGATGCACGTATTTTCCCGAACGTCATTCCTGTGTGGAACCGTTTGATATATACGATGACGTATGTAGCTTCCATCAATGTCGTTGCGAGCTTATGCGACGATTTCTTTTGTTTCTCCGCTACGGCTGCAATAAGTATTTTTCCGAGCAATAAAAACAGCGCTAAACGACAGGGCGAGTGAAGGGACACAGACAACAGCGCCGTTGTCTGTGTCCCTTCACTCGTCCTGTCGTTTAGCGCTGTTTTTATTGCTCGGAATCATGAACCAACCAGCCCAAATGCGTACTCTTTTGAAGTATTTTTCCTATGTTTGTGCTTTCCGACGTAATACGCCGTGCCGAGGTGCCAGCATGCTTCCAAGTGTCATGTATGGAGATAGATGTTCGTGAAGTCTGACGTGTGAGGCTCTTGGGATTCACCTTTGCGATGTTTCAAATGTCCGATCACCCACTTTATTTTTTAATATGTTCTTAAATACGGTACCAGTGTGATCAGCGGTTTCTCCCTCGGTAAGATGTGCGTTAGCTCTGACAGTGACATCGCCGCAACTTAAGTGCTTTTGCGGAGGCGAGTGGCTGTTGACTTTATCCATTAGTCCGCGCCCTATCTCTACAACACTGCTTGACATGAGCACGCGGGCGAGCGTTCCTTGCAAGCTTCCTACCAGCGCGATTGTGTAATTATTCGAGTCTTATCGTCTCTAACCACAGAGAACAATGGGAATGCGCTCCAAACTTCGGCGCGCAGGTAATCGATTGCGGCGCTTGACACTATTCGCTGATATCAGCAGTGAAGGACAAGCATACGTGACAGATACATTCAGGCAGGCGCCACTGCAACTCTATCAGCTCGTGCATCGCTGCAGAGCCTCTATTCTACGCGCAGCATTTGAATTTCGCACGCGCGCTGCCTTAAATGCTTCGGAATGTACGGCATGCCTTTCACATCCTGTACAGCCCGCTGAATGAAAAATTAGGAAAGTAGCAGTCATTTCAAGACGCGCTATATCAGTGCTGATGACGCTTGGCTGGCAGTGAAAAGCAAATTACATTTAATCCGCTGTTACAGCGGATTAAAATACACAATAAAAACGGATAGTCCACGCTAATGTTTTCCGTGCGCGCATCGCAAAAACGATTACATACTTCTAAAAAAAAAAAGTGCTGTCACGATCGGTATGGTTAAAATTCATATGCAGAGTAAAGCTCTAGCTGCGTGTTAGGCGTTGCTGGACTAGAAATAATAAACGATGGCAGTCGTTCGTGCGAGCTGAATCGCCGATTCCTTTCTTGGAAAGTCGTTGCTGGATAACTTGTCGTCCTCGTGCCAAAGCAATGTCCTGACTTGGCCGTCCAGTTTTGAGTTCATGTTATTCCAGCACGTGATCCTAGTGCTTGTGCATGCATATCCGTCAACCGAGGAGCGTGGCGAAGTCCAGACGTTCAGAGAATCGCTTAGCATGTTTGCCGTATTTCGTGAATCGGTTACTATTGGCTTCACGGCATAACTTGCGGGCATGTCCGGCGGCACCCCTTGTCGAGTAACCGCATGAAGTGCTTGGCGGGTGAGGCGAACTTCTACAGTCGTGGACAGCTTCGAACAAAGAAAACACCGACGCAAATTCCGATATTGTTTGACTATAGACTGTGTTGTGAGACGTAGATGCTGCTTTTAACACCTGCTACAGCGGTGCCATTCGCTGCTTCCTCCGCGATGGTTTTCTCTGCTTTTACTGAAATTACCTATTCGTAAATTTCACTTCTCGAGAATTCTTTGAGATTCATCTCCGCTTTACAAGCCTCTGGGGTTTACAGAACCGAGAGCAGCTCGGCCGCTAACTTGGAAACTTTTCTTTTACTTTTTTTAAGGCGATAGCGTTAAGGCCCGGTGTCGCAAAAAATGCGGCGTCGGCAGAGTTGTCCATGAGTGAAAATTTCCCTATATTTTTAGGTACACGTACATGCCACGCCTTGCTGTATGACACGCGGGTTATATTGCCACACCATTGTATCGCTAAAGCCTATCATATCTTTTCTTAACTTCTTGACAGAGTTATTCCTCGGAATTTTGAGGGTGACAACCCACAAATTTCATGACACAAACACCTGGTGTTCTCTTTGATAGTGAAAGGGCATGTCTTCACGATTTGTGTTTATGATGCGCATTTTGCACGCTGCTAAAAAAAAAAAAGGCGATTGTTAATGGTTGTCCGCAGTAAAACGCCCTAAACTGAACTTGTTCTGCTGTCGGTGTTTTCTCTTAAACGAAAGAAATTTGCGAATTATAATAGCACGCAGCTCGCGGCACATCTTGATGAAGGACGTGTGCATTTCGCACGAGTTAATAATTCACATGTCTCGCAGGGGAAGAGAAATTGCTAGCTCAGGGCCTACTCAACTTATTTCGTCCAGACGGGGACTTTCATCTCAGATCGGCAGTTGAAAAATGCGAGTAAATCGCATCACAATAACACGAATAATTCCGAACACGACCACCATGAAAGCGGATGTGTGACTGACTCGGGACAGTGATTTGAAGAACAGCTCCGAACACACATGCGTTGACACAACAGTAAGAAAGACGCTTGACGCGCTGCCGCATTGTGGTAGGTATCTTTCTAGAACTGGTACAGCGCAACATACAAAGTGAGAAACAAGCTGAGCCGGCCAGATAAAGGAACAGAGCGCTTTCTAGAATGCAACACCAACTCGCCCAATCCTCAACCCTGGTAGGTACCTTTCTTTCTGATGTCACCTTCCAATTATCTGTGGAATCCTTACAACTTAACGAACCAATTACCTCTGAGGCAAGTCACGATAACAAAGGGGATTTGGACGTTGCAAATACACACCAACAGGCAGGTGACTGGCTCACTGACAAGCCAATATCGTAGCGGCAAGTTAGGAAGGCAAGCCTGTAGCTGTAAATACGGTGCTTTGATCGTAAGTACTGCGGCATATCGGGTAAAGGGCAGACGCTCTCGAGACGAACTGCTATAATTACGAAACACTTAACTGGTGCCAGGCATGCTTCTTCGCGCGATTGTCGCGGTACTGTCATCGAGTTTGGTAATCACGCAGATATCATGCACGAGCGCCGGCGCCGAGTTGCAACACAGAGTTGAGGAGATAAATGCTGCACAAGTTGGTATAGTTGCAAACAGGGGGACAGAAGTGACAGCGCAGTTCTGTAGCCGAGCATTTATCTACACTTCTTTTTTTTTCTCTGTTTCGCTTATCACCTCCCACACGGCATTCTTCTAGTCAGTTTTTCAATACCACCGCGAAGCATTGTCGACGGCCTCGACGCCAAAAGAATGCAGAGCGCCGGTTCCGTTACTAAAAGGAAGAAAACAAAATAGGAACCAAGAAAGAAACACAATTTGATAGCGGTTCGCGCTTGCATGCTCGAAAGAAGTACAGTGATACATTGGTCGCTTATAACAACGCAGGCTGCAAATCTGAACACGAAAGAAAGGCGAGATATGATTCACATTTTTCAACAGCTGCGAAACAATACTTGCGGCGGTACATGTATTTGGGCAGTTACTACCCGGGGACAGTTTTATGTCCTTTAATGAACAGTAGAAAGGTATTGAGGAAATGCGATTACTGTTGTTTCCCGTGAACTCGCACCAATTCCGCAGAAGGAAACGCGCGGCGTATTTATCGTGGAAAATGTGCAGGGAGCGAAAAAACGCGCACTTCCCAGAGGTCAGCTTGCCTCGCGAAGTGCCTGTGTCGCTTAGCGGTGGCACTCATCGCCGGAATGTTTTAGCATTGTGTTCATTAAATGTGTCGTCTCGGCTAAGTATAAGCGGTGGCTCGAATTGTGGGGCGTCGTGTTAATCGTACAAGCTCCACATGCCCGCGCGGTAGCCAACCAGTGGTGGCAGAAATGTCATGTATCTTTTGTTAAGCTTTTGTACTTGCATGCTTTTTCATTGAAGTATTAAGCATTTGACAGTGAGCACTCATCCTACCTCCTTACTAGCATATGTAGTCCTGTCGCATCGTGTACGCCCCATGAAAGTACTACATTACTTGGTTGTTTACCACTCCTAACGTTCCAATATCACTTGTTCTCGGGGGGAGGGGGTATTCCATGGACACCACTTATCCGTGGCACTCAATTTCATGTCCCTTTATCTAGCTTCCTTTCAATCCTGGGGGCCGCATGCTGCTGTCTGCGGATTGTCTTTGTATCGGAAGAGACATTCAGTTCACATCGCTCCCGCTGACATCCTTCACCGTCCATTCTTTCCCTTATCGCGTCTATTTAAACTGGGACGACTGTCTACACTGGTGTGATGCGTCAGGCACGCGCTTGGTGGGCCTTCTTTCTTGCAACGACGCCGTGTCGTACCCGTGGTCTCCCTGCAAACCCGGCCACTGGAAAAGGTTTCTTTCCGACACAAGCTAATTGTCTCATTGTTCAGATAACAGCGGCTTGGTGAGTGTGTCAGTGCAGTGGCGGCGTTCTACAGCGCGCATGGCTTGATCCACGCCAGCTGCGGCCCGCATTCCGATGGGAGCAGGATTCAAGCCGGAGTCCTCGACTACGGCGTGTCTCACAACGAGAGCGCGATTCCGGCACATAAGATCCCCGAATCAATGTATAAATATAATTGGTCAACCCAACGACGGGTTCTAATGCCCTTGAAATTGCCCCCAGCCCCCTCCTTTCGATTTTTACGCTTCTTCACCCAGCTTAACGAAATAAAACAGCTCAGTGAGGCGGTCGTTGACTTCGATCGCATCTGCGAGACCGAGTGATACACGAAACAACTTGTTTCTTGCCAGCGCGAGCGGGTTCTTTGTGCCATCTTATCGCTCAGTTCAGTTGCCCAACCTCTTTAGAGTACACTGCCTTGCGTCGCAATGCGCCCTTGATAAAAGCTTTTCTTCGCGTTATCAAGCAAAAAAGAAATGAGAAAGAGAGAAACGCTGTGCGTTGCGGCGCCTGTGTGAATCGTGCATCAATATGCAAGTCTCGGGACCTTATGTTCTGACAGATCTACGTATATACTGCACTGCGCCATTATCGACGGCAAGGAACAAAGTGGCAGTGTCAAATGTCTCTTGGCCGATAAATGTGTAGGATCTAGTACACCACGAACTATAATCATACGGACGCACGAAAGAAAAAAAAAGGAAGGAGGGAAGCGACAGAAACGCTTTACGAGAGCATTTATTCAGCCTTGCGCGTTTGTTTGCCACTTTTTTTTTATTCTCTGTGATTGCAGTCCGTGAACGAGATCCCTAAACCGATAGAGTGGCGTCAGTCGGGCATCGGGAGAAGCGATACGCGAGCACGCGCGACAGCACACACCCACGCGCAAAAAACCCGTCCGCATGCTATTCTGTATGGACATGTAGTTAAAACCATTTCCAAAGCCTTATGCACCCTTCTACAACTCTCCTCCCTTTATGTCCCTGACAATCCGACTCGACTAAGACTGCCACAGGTTCAATTTTGACTATTTTTGTATTAATTTCACGAGCCCATGCTAAATCTTGGAGGGTCATTCATTCATTCATTTCTGTCTGATGCGCCGAAAATGATCCGTGCGCCCGTGTACTAGTCCAATATTGGCGCAACCGAATGACTGAAGGCCAGATACTGACAGCTGGTACACTTTATATGCAATCACCGTCGCCGGTTTTCCGACACCATCTTGTTTCCTTCTTCGTCGGCGAATCATTTCGAGTTTCGCATACGGGCTCCACCTATGCGGAGGGGGAAAAATGCGTGTGAAGCGAGTCGGAGTACAAGCGCGAATTTCTTCAATTGCCACGAGAAATCGCAAGCTGCACCGAAAACTATTGTTCGTGGCATCCACGGGCGAAACTTGTCACCCTTTTGAGGTTGTTTCTGACTTTTATAGTTTCTGTTTTATGGTTTCTGGTTGTTTCTGTTTTTTATGGATACCAACAACGCCACAGCGCGCCGGCCGCTTTGCCTCCGGCGGTGGCAATAACTGCCCAGTACAAAGTTGCGATTTCTGATGACGGTGATGGTAGCCGTACTATGAGCTGAAGAACGCCCGTAACAGAACGTTTCGGTGCCTAAAAGAACTGCTAACACATGTGAAAAAAATCTCCAAGGAGGTCTACGTGGTCTTGTGGTGTCCGGATGCGTATAGTATTGGTAGACAAAAACCAACCAACGCCTGCATGGGCTATGAGATTTCACTCATTCGTGCGACGGCATCACGAGATCTCCGTATTTTAGTACAATACACATTCACTTACTTATGCAATTTGACTATAGGGTTTAATTGCGAGAACGTTGCATTCCAAAGCAAAAAATAAAATAAATTATGGGGTTTTACGTGCCAAAACCACTTTCTGGTTATGAGGCACACCGTAGTAGGGGACTCCGGAAATTTCGACCACCTGGGGTTATGTAACGTACACGGGTGTTTTCGCATTTCGTAAGTTCATTTCACAGGCCATGGCGGCATGTAGGCGCTATTTTAGCTATAGCTCCCCAATGAGACAACTCGGCTGCGACAAGGGTGCCCAATTCATGCATGGGCTATTGTACAGACTACTTTGTTGCTCATATTTATTTTGCAGCTTTCAGGTTAAGGTGTTCTTTCTTTTTTGGGAAACGTCGGAACGCCTAGATTATCTGGTGCATTAAAAAAAAAAAAAACGTTTCTGCTACTCCGTCATCCGTTATCCTGCTTTATCAATACGATGGCTACAGAATTTAGGACTTGCCTCGTGCTGGCAAGCTTTTCGTGACAATTGCGCGAAATAAACTGCGCTGACTAGCGTAGCAGGCTCATGCGAACAGGCGCTTACTCCTCGTCCATAAAAAGAAAAGCGCCCCAGCTGAGACAACAGCCTCAACTTCTACATAAAGGCCGCGGGGTACACCACCAAACTGGGTTGCGACGGTATCAGTAAATGGCAGTAGCTGTCCCGCTCGTTTTCTTTTTATTTTTAACGTGCCGTATTTGACGTCAAACAAAAATGCACAGAATTTTAACGTCGTCCTACTATTATCAGAAAGCGCTCAATTTGCCCGTGCGTTTCATGATCTCAATGACCACTCTGAGCGCTCTGGCGGTTTCATTCAGCGATAGAAAAGCACCAGATTTGGGAGGTGTACAGCCAGCCCAGCGCATATGAGGGCACACCCTGTTAGATCTGGCAAAAGAAGAAAAGAACAAAAATACCTCTTTTCAGGCAAAGAAACGGGGGGGGAAAAAGAACGAAAAAGAAACGATGAAGCCGAAACCTGTCCTTCGCAAGACGGCAACACTTTATCTGCAAGAAGCGCCGACCGCAAGCTGACTTATCATTTCTTTCTCCATTTCATTTTTTTCATCTTTCTCTCTTGCCTGCAAACTACTTTTGAAGTCGTCTTTCCGACCTCATGCGTGCTGCCTCCCCAGTCGCAGGAAACACGTCTGGTGGTCTCACCTGTCTCCACACCCTTCTTTTTTTTTTCTTTCTTTTACGAATTGTTTTCTACCCACGCCGCTGCAGCGCCCTCCCGGAGCTGACCCTGAATGGCGAGATAAACTAGGCCCGTCGGTTTCATTGATGTCACGTGGCTAACCACCGGTGGCGCGAATCCATTCACGCCACGCAAAACCAGAACGCGGTGCGTCCGTCTTAAGGCTGGATGTATGACGCCTGTTTTCGTTTTTTTTTATCGTCTAAGCATTTCACTGTTCCTTTAGTATCTTTCTCACTTTTATTGCTTGCTCTAAGTGCCATTTCATCAATTCTACAAATACAAACGACAGCCTTTGGACTACAATGACCTACACTGTTCGTCTAATATTGTATCTACAGACCACGCCTAAAAGCAATCATTTGGACGTCTTTGTATCAGATGAAGCTAACGACTGCTGTCGACACACAGCATAATAACTTCATGTATAGACTTAAGGACAAGTCTATAGGATGAGAAAGGCAGTCTATCGGATCTTTACAGAAAGTATACAGGCATTGGAAATTTATTTTTACAGAGGCTCACAGATTGGTCGTCAGGAAACGGCTCAGAGGTTTCGCATAACGCTACTCTCAGCTGTGGGACGATTTAGGCGCATCTTTAATGCCCACTACATTGTCTCCTGCACTTATTGAATGCGCATGCGCGACTATTGTGAACACTCGCTCAGCTGGCATCCCTCCCGGAGCAGAACAGCAGTGTGTTAACAGCGTGCTATAACAGCGCAGCGAGTGCCTACTGGCTTAGTACTTACACTTATTGGCGAAATTCGTGCGGAAAATTTCAGTGCGGTAATCGATTGCCAGCCAGCAAGGCTAACAGCTGCGGTGCAAAAGTATGGATCGGTGTAAAATCTATGCCCACGTGACAACTGCATGGCGGTTCGCGGCGTATACGAAGTGTCTGGCGTTAATCGCTTTCGTTTGACGCCATAGAATTTAATCAGCTTTAATAATGCGCGCTTTATGTGCGAGATCGAGGGCGTTTCGTGCGTAGAAATGTCAAGTGGATCAGTGCATTGAGAGAAAAGAATGAAAGAAAACAGCAGGTCCGAATCACAGCGGGGATGCCGGAAACCCGGGCTATGTCATTTTTGTTATTAAATTTCTTTTTTTTCAGCGTCGTCAAGAATGTGTGCGCCGGCCTCTGTCGCGAGCGAGAAACATTTTCGGTACTTTTTGTGGAAAATAACGAGCTACTCCTTCCTAAATGAAATATGGGAAGATTACGAAAACGGTCAGTCTCGCATTCGGCGTTGCTATCAAAGCGATGCCGTTTTGCTCATGTTTAGGTGGAACGAAACAACGTGTGCTGTGGATTTCTGGCTCTATGACGTGGTTTCTTTTCATTTTCTTACTACATACGTATTTTTGATATTCTTCTTTCTGCTATGCGAAAAGGAGACTCCTTCGCCATTATAAGACGACTACATCCGTTTATTTATTTTTCATTCCTGTAATCAAAAATAAAAAAAAAATAGAACGCCTTAAATGAGGAGCAGACTCATCGCTCACGTCACGGCAGCTGTGCGCGGAGAGAAAGGTCGTGCGCTGACGCGGGTGTACGATCGTGCCGTGTGCATAACCACGTCGCAAATGATCGAGGCGTATACAGTGTGGCTTCCCGGTAGTTGCCGAGCTTTCCGTGGACATCCCAGGCTTTTGTTCGGTGATCGCGAAAGGTGCGCGATGCGAATGAAAAAATAAAAAAGGCGGGAGGAATGAAAGACCGAAATCATCATGGTAGGGGCAGCTCGAAGACACGTCGCCCATTGACACACGTGCGCGTTGTCTTGCCGGTGTCAACTCTGACGTACACCGAGACTTTGCTGGCGTTCGTTTCACCAGGTGACGTTTGTGATCGGCGAGATTTAAGGTAACAAAATGATACTAATATCTCGAGTTTGGGCGCCTGGACTTAAAGGGCGCCTTTGCGTTCGACGTGTGAACAATGCGACAGCCTTGGCAGCGAGTCGTACGCGAGACTTTATGTGCTAAGCAACTAAAACGCAGTGACCTTTGAGATGCCGTAGCGGGTCATTTCGACGTCGAAGTTGCAAACAGTGTGAGCGGAGTAGTTTTCAGACAACGCGAAGAGATCCGCGACGGGAAATTCGCAGAGCTGTGCGGAGGTGCGTACGGTGTTCAGATTGTGCATTGACCGCTTTCTGCAGAGCGCATTTATGTATTTCCACTGGTTCACGATTTTAACATGAGATAGTTGCAAACGGGCTAATTGGAATTTATGTTGGCCTTGCTTCACGTGTTCACCCTAATGATCAAGTCTGCGGATTAATTCTACACGGTATTGTATAATTGTCAACCTTGATCCTGAGCGATGATTTTGGTGAAGGGGGTTATCAATATGGTTTAGCATATGAGAAAATTGAACAAGCCGGTGATCGAAGTGAACATTTATCGTAGCTACTTGTGATATAAAACAACTAAACTAGTTAACATTTGTCATCCTTTAAAAAATAGCCCAACCGAACCGAGAATGTCGCTGGAATGGGAGAACCGTATATTTGAAAAGGGCCTTTGAGCTTCGTTAGCACCGGCCCCGTTCTGTTTTAAACTCTACTCTGGTTCTACGTGCGAAAGCAGCAACATATCGCAATTGGGAAGCGTGTGGATGTTCGTTCGCCATGTTGATTCTTTTGTGAACCTGCTTGGCTGACGACATACCTAAATTCTACACGCGGGAGACACTGCGTTGCAGCTTGTTGATCCCTGATAATCTTTTTTCCCATACCCATCTTCGTAATTGCATTCGCGCGCTGTTCAGTTCCCAGTGACCTTAGGGTTAGGGGGGGGGGGGGGGGGGAAGGGGGGTGCGTTCGCGGGATCTCAGAAATCGCTTCTGCTGGCGTGATCTTTACGCGTTTCTTTCCGTGTAGGCATGCCGACAGTTTTTTTTTTCCTTACGAATCGTCTCGGTTTACCTCCTCACAAATAGCACCACTTGCAACGGATGGTACTTGGGAGAGAATAAACTGGTGGTTTTGGTCACGACAGCCAGCTGCGTGCTCTGTGGGAAAACAGCGATGAAAGTTCTCGGGGGTTAACCTACCCTCAACTGAACCAGAGCTATGCGTCGAATCGGTGGGCTGATGGACCCAAAACAAACACGATAAAGAAAATGCGAGAAGCTGGCGTGTATCCGTACAAGTCCTTTTATAAATGCACGAGGCGTGGGTGTGTTCACATAGGTTTCCAGAACTCTTCTTCACGGTATGACACGTCGATGGTCATATCTTGGTTTCCTGAAATGAAGCGTGTGTGCTGAAACTGCGCTAACTACTCAAGACTACGGAATTACCCGACTGCAAGGCACGACACTGATTAGAAGGTAAATATGAAAACATAGTTGTCGGAGAAGAAAAGGAAATATAAAGATGCAAGGAATATGAGGAATGTTCACTATTGCAAACGTACACGTCCAAAACGTAGCAGGAGCGCTCGCATCGTTAGCAGTCTCCAGTTGACTTCGACTTCTCTCCCTCAGCGACACAGAAAAGAATGAGCAACACCTCGAGCTTCACACGGTGAGCAGATTTGGCTCGGCCGTATCTCATGCCCACCGAGCCCGCAGACACGACAGAGCCAAGCGGGCGTGATGGGGAACGCCTAGAAAGCATTCCGCCAAACCGTTACCAGAGCCGCAGACACGCTTGAGCAGCAGCAGCAACCACGGCAACAGTGCTACAAGAAACCGAGAGTTATATAGCCATGCCCATGAATCACAGCCGGCCGGGGAACGGAGGAACGAGCCGTCCGGTCCTCCAGGGAGGCTGAAAGTGGTTTCAAGGCCAAGGTTAGGCCTCCGCAACAGGTGTATGCGCAGAGGCCGACCGACCGACAACCCTGATGGCAACCCCACATGTAATGGCCCCCTCTCCTCACTCTTCGCCTCCTGACGGGAGGCGCGCGTCTCGTTCATTCCAAATGCAGGGGGTGCATGGCGGCTGCCGTCCGCGTCCGCCACGGTGTACGCCGGGGCGTCCGCAAACCAACATTCGTCTCCCTTTCCCGTGGCAGAGGGGGCCCGTGCACTGCCTCTCCTCCGACAAGGGCAGCGCAGTGCTCGCGTGTGACAGATGGCGGTGTGACAGGGGGCACGTTCGCTCGCACACAGCACAGGCGGACATCTCGTAATTCATCGTCCACCGTTTCTTCTTCTGCTACTGCTCATGGTTTGCTCGTTTGTCTCGCTACACCTCGGTCTCTCTCGGTGAGCGCCATAGCGCATGCGACTCGGCAGTAGCCGCGAGATTCGTTTGACCCTTTAACATTTGCGCGCAACTGGCCAGCCCGTAAAATCGGCGCTGTCTATCTGAAGCCGCGAAGCAAGCGAGCAAGAAAGGCGCCTGGAGGTGAAGAGAATTGCGCGCCGGGTAAAGTACGAAGGAGCGCGCGACCAATGTAACGCCACCTAGAATAATGTGTAGGTAACGTTGAGCGATGTGGAGATGGAGAAACGGGGCGAAGCGTCTCGTAGGAGAAAGGTAGGCGGAGGCACACTGGGGTTGACCTCCTCTGGGAGTTGCTAGAGGTTTTCTTTGCGATGCATACGTACCGGGTTCGTCTCGTGATAACATCGTCCTCGCGTGCCGTGCGCTATGTGCACGAGTGAAAGCGTGCGGCGGTGAGCCGACGATGGCAGCTCAATCTCACGTGCGCAAGGGGAGGAAGCGCACCGTATTCCGGCGCGCATGGCACCGTAGGTGGGGAGAGAGGGGGCCGTTGTTCTGTGGCCGCAAGCGGTCGCACGGGCTTTACCTAGAAAGCGATTTACTTTGCAGGCACAGTCTGTGTGGGCCGACGGCTCGCAGATTTGCGTGCGCTGTGTTCCCACCGCTCAGTTTGCGTTGAGGCAGCCTGAAGGTAACTTCGCTCGCTGCTTCTGCCGCGATTCCTCACGCCAGCGTTTTGACAGCGAGCGTCCGCGGTCGTCGAGTGTCAAGTGTTCATCTTAGCCTGTGCGCGCTAACACCTTGCAAAGTAATTTAGACAGTAAGCGAATGTTTACAATTGGGCATTCTACTCCGGAGGCCGCAACATACGGCGCGGCCGCGCGAGTCCCGTTTTTAATACGAACTGCGATGCGGACAGTGTAGGTGTCTTGGTGCACTGAGGGCCAGTAGCGTCGTATGCGCTATAGCACCGATATGCTTGCGCGTGACCCGCGTTCACGAAGTGAAACGTCACCGGAATTTTTTTTCAACCTTGTTTTTACTTGGCGCACGTTGCCGATTCTCTTTCTCTCGACTGCCGTATCATCGCTTTCTTACTGACGTTCCGGTTCATCGTACGTCTCTAGCGCAGCTTTAGATTCCTGCCGTTTGTCACCAGCCGCGCAACGATACCGCTTTGCTCCTGCTGCGCCGCTAACTGCCAGGTTGAAAATGCGGGAGGCGGGGATACGAACGCCAAGACTTCCGTCGAGAACTAACAGTTGGAACAAGGGGAACAGTATCTACGCTTTCTGAATTGACTCTTTCTAGTTGGGCAATTCGTTTGTTTTGTTTATTTTCCTGTCGTGCCTTGCGCATGCTTGCTAGAAAAACGAGTCAGTGGGGTCCACGATGCTTGTCCAATAACTCTCACAGCGACTTGCACCGACGCGCGGCGTCTGTCCCGCAGGAGAATACAGTGACTGGCGACATGGGTGGATGTATAGTAACCCAGGGGACTCGATTTAGATGGCTCCCATTACACAGTAAAATTTAGGGCGGGGTTCATGTGATTTATCGGCACTCATTTTCCTTGTCCTACTTTTTTTGTTCGCTTGACCGCAGGGATGGCCCGGAGTGGATCGACCGACGCCGAAGCCTCAACAATGTGTTCCTCAAAACGAAGACTGTCACTGACAACGTGCCCGTCTTCAACGACGTCATCACGGACCTCCTGAATCGGTGGCACGACGCCCGCAACGACAGAGGCATCTTGGAAAACGTCGAGCGTGAACTTTACAACTGGTCCATAGAATGTACGTTTCATGTTAATATTTTATTAAAAATGCGAAAATGATAATGAGTGCTAAAATACTCGGGGGCCTTAGTGTGCCCTCTAGACAGGAGCGCGTGTCATGCATGGAACTTAATATAGAACAACGTAATTACAACTTGACAGGAGCAATTAATTGCTAAAAACGTCAAATTGTTTGAAAAACTTGAAATCATATCAAGATCCAGTAATTCGTTTTCGTTTCGGATTCATTTTTCAAATCGGAGTGATTACGGGTGCATTTGTTCTGCAAATCGTACCAGTTCTTTATACAAAACGCTAATACTGTCCTGTTGAAGTATGCAGTGCGAGTCCTTGCTTTTTGTGCGGTCAGTTAGACTATCGTGTCTTGCACAAACTTGTGCAGCCGAGGGCACTTGTGATTGCGAACACGAAGCTTGTTTTGTGTCGCGACCCGTGGCACGTTTAACGTTGTCCTGCACTCCTTCTGCAGCGCTGGGGGCCATGATCTTTGGCCGGCGGCTGGGCTGCATCGCGCAAACCTCGAGTATGGACAACGTGCACGAGTTCGTCCACTGCGTGCAGCAGATCTTCAACGAGTCGGCCAAGATGTCCATGTTCTCGCCGCGCCTCGCCTACCGTCTTCGGCTGCCCGTCTGGCGGCGCTTCGTCCGAGCAGCGGGACGTGCCCTCGAGCTCGGTAGGTGTGCGCGGTACTGCGGCGGCTGCTGTTCTATCGCTAAGTTTACAAATGCAGTGGCTTGCCGAACAGTTGTCTTTAAGTTCACGAGCACGGTTGTTGAACAATGCAAAACAAGGGAGGAAACAAGGGAGCATGGTTGTTTGAACAATGCAAAACAAGGGAGGAAACCCATAGGCACGAGCACATTCTTCCGGATGCCACGTTCCTCAATGACTCGTCTAGCAAGCGAGGTATTCGGGAAGCTTTAAGGCTTAGAAATGTGAGCAGCAGCATAATCTGCAAAATATAAGTGAGGCGTGCAGACAGGACACAAGAGGAGAGAAGTGGACAACACGAACGCCGACTATCAACTGAAGGGAGCACTGAGGCGAAAAAAAGAAAGAAGACACAAAACTCATCTGCGCAACTCATCTGTCTTCTTTCTTTTTTTCGCCTCAGTGCTCCCTTCAGTTGATAGTCGGCGTTCGTGTTGTCCACTTCTCTCCTCTTGTGTCCTGTCTGCACGCCTCACTTATATTTTGCATAATGAATCCTTACCAACTAGCTCAGCTTTCTGTCGTTCTTATAATCTGCAACTTCGTTGCCCAGGCGGTTGCCAGCACTTTTCACGGTCTGTACTGCAACGTTCGTCGTGTGCGATAAACAGTACTCTATATCTAATAACCATGGGTACAATAAAACGTAGTGCTGTATTAAAGCTTGTGCGCAAGCCGATTTGGAAATGTAAGCTGCAAAAATGGGTCCTACTGCCACAACGTCAGTAACGGGTCAAGAGTCTGAAAGGGTAGCAGAACGCCATGTTGATTGCGGAGTAATGCCAATAGGCTCTACATTATTTTCCATTGACATCGACTTTTTCGAATTTCTTTCGTAGGATGCCTAAACCAGAGATCCTATAGCTTTTTCTTTTCTGTTTTTTGCTCGCAGCGAGAGACTACGTCGAGGAGAACGTGAAAGCAATCGCCAAAGATCCATCGTCCGCTGCCCGGCACAACCAAGGCATTCTAAGTCAACTCTTGCTCAACGAGAAAATCTCAGAAGAAGAACTCGTCCGCATCGTCACTGACCTCTTCCTCGCCGCTGCCGACACGGTCAGTATCTCCACTCACAAAACGTCAATCTGTATCCGCGTTAAAAGAAAAGAGGTATAGTTGTCAAAGCGAACGTCACCTTTGTGAGAGCTTTTTGCTTCTACACTGATCAAATCGACGTTCCATCATGCACAACTGTAGCGAGATTTTTAACTGCCTTCTGTGCTGATACAAACCTCCCATGTTTTCTGCTGGCTTGCACTTTTTGATCGTCAACCTCACTTTTGTCGAGCATGTGAAATGACTCTGCTTTCACCACTTCAAAATCCGTCAGCGACAGTCAGCAACGGTGCAATCAGTAGGTTTCGCGGAAGCATTCGCATCCTAACGGCTCCTCATTGCATCGCGCATGGCTATCCTACCACTTGGCCAATGTACGTTTTAGTTTCAGTTGCTGCAGCGTAAGTATATGCTAGAGAGTGTGACAGTGCGCACAGAAACAATGAAGCGTGACAACAACGTTATCTCGCACGACAACGAAGGCAACACTGCAGCAGTTGCCCTGAACGTACGCTGTGCCTTTTTCGATATTATATGTTTGTTTTACTTAGGCTGATAGTTTTGGTATGGCGTACGGACAAACGCGTCCGTACTCGAAAGTGCTCACGATGGCCACGCTCACTAACCAGTTGTCAATTCTTTCCTCGCAGACTTCGCATGCCACCCAGTGGGCGCTGTACCTTCTCGCCAAACACCCCGAACAGCAGGAGCGGTTACTCCACTCGGTGCGTAGCGTGGTACCTGCGGGGCAGCCAATCACCGAGGAGAGCCTTGCGCGGCTACCCTACGTCAAGGCGGTCATCCGGGAGGCCCTACGGTCAGTCCCAATTCATGAGAATTTTCGCTCATTATCGCTTTCCTACCTGAAATAGAGTGTAAGCGTTTACAGAACACTGCTCTTAGCAAGTGAACAAAACTAGGGACCCGAAGAAACTGATTATCAGGTGTAGCGTGCCAGCCTACCGTCAATCGGCTACTCGCTGCAGCCATTCTGTCCGATCAGTCCATATGCCCAATATACCACCAATATACCTTTGGTGGTATATGCCCCAATATACCACCAAAGATGCTGCTACAAGCTAATCTCTAGAACTGCATTATCAGGATTTGGTGAGTGTATTAGTGACCGTGAACTGTTTTGAGGGATGTCCTGTGAGGAATGTACGGGTGAATCTAGCACAGTATCAAGGCTGGTGTACTGTCGTTCAATGGCAGAACAATTTAGATCTGGATCTATTGAACACTCTCACCGTAAGGGAATCTTATTGGTTGTCCCCTGGTGTACTTCACGTTTGACTGTTTAACTGTACCAGAAGTCAACTCGCCAACTTGATACTTGCCATAGATGGAAGAGCGTAATTTTTGTTGGATACGGTTCCCACAGTGGTGTGCTCACCACAGAGACTGAAAGAAAATATAGAGAAATTACTGAGTCACTAGTTCGTTCAGTACATTCTTGTTTATTGCGTCATTTCTGCGCATGCAGTTTGCAGTTGGGTTGCAGTCGTATTGAGCTTCGGCATCGGGATCCTTTTTTCAGGTTGTACCCGGTGGCACCTTTCCTGACGAGGATCCTGTCCGAGGATATTGTCCTGGATGGATACCACATCCCCGCTGGGGTAGGTGCCTGCAAAGATCACTCCTAGTCTTGCGCGCTTCAACTAGTGCATTCTTCTCGCATATATAATTTTTGTCTCTGCAATGTTTCTTACATTTTTCAGTCAGTGATGTTTTTTTTTGTGAGCTTTAAAGAGTCGGTAATGTTTCACGTCCTCCCTCCGCTTCCTTCTTCCTGAGATTCCGCCAAGTTCCTTCTTTCTGCTGTCGTGCGACAAAGCATATATGCTGGCCACCTCAAGAGTTGCGCACTTGTATCTATCTCAGCTTCATATTGCGGCGCCAAGTTTTTGTACAATCTAAGCGGACCGTGCCAGACACCGCTCGGTCTTTTCTTCGCAGTATCGTGTTCGCAGAGGAGCGAAAAAAAAAATCTGCACTTCCCCGCCGAGCGCTCCCACGTGTTACTTGGATGCGCGATATTGCTGGCTCGCGTGACACCCTTGAAGGTTGCCTCTGTTGCAGGGAGGTGGGCGGAGCGAGATTTGACGATGGTTCAGATTGCATTGCAGCACTGCGCTTTCAGCGAGTAAGACGTTCCAGAACCTTCGTTGCCATTCATACGCACCGCTTCTCATACAGAGACCGCCTTCAATGACCCAACGTGAATCACTAGGCATGCCTCACAATCACCCGAATCGGATGTATCTTGAAAGAGAAGAACCTGAAAAGGAATTCCGGAGAATTTAACGGGAATGGGAAATAACTTGAGACAACTTGGGTGTCACTAGCAAAACCTTAAAACTACTTGGCTAGGGTTTTCCGTTAAAAAAAAAAAACGTTGTTTCGCTATTGTCTACCTTTCTATTGCTCGACCAAGGTACACGAATATAAAAGCACAGAAAGGAGGGTGAAAACTAGTGACGTCACCTTCAAGCACCACGGCGGATGAAAGGAGCTAACGTCTTCAACACACTATACTCAATAACCGGCTATCAAAGCGAGCACTGATTTGATTAATCGACTAAACTGTCCGTCAGCAACTGTACCGCGTGAGCCTACACCATGTGGTGTGCTGAGTAGGGATCAGGCTCATTCTCAAGCAAAAAATAAATTTAAAAAATCAGACACACCTATTTTTCTTACACCACTGCCCGATTCTTGGCCGATCATCCAGTGATGCACTCCAGCTTCTAAGGTCATCATCATCATAATGTAAAACGTACTCGCAGGAAATCGTTTTCTCGTGCTATTAGTATCACCACTACGTCTTTCGCACTTTTACACGTAATTAACTTGTGGCTGGCCTTAATTCAACCACGTTGTGGTTGCTTCTCTCACCGTAGACGTGTTCGCATTTTCTTTTTCTCTCTGCAGAAACTCATCTTGATGTCCCTGTACACGACGGGACGGGACGAACAGCACTTTTCGGAGCCGCACGCGTTCAGGCCTGAGAGATGGCTGCGAGATCGCGACCGCATGGGACAGGTGAACTCGTGGGCCTGCCTTCCGTTCGGCCTCGGCGCCCGTTCTTGCATCGGACGCCGGGTGGCCGAGGTCCAGATGCAGTTCCTCATCGCACGGGTGAGTACCGCGCCCGTGTACTTTTCGCGTTAATCATGGCCTCTGAGATGCGTGCTGCCCGCTGTCGGAGGCCATGCAGTAATCACCAATTGATCGAGTTCTGCGGAAACTGTGCAAAATGTGTCATTAATTACTAAAGTCTGTTGTTATTTGCCGCTTATTTTCTGTAGCAAGTTTTTTTTTTCCATACAGTGCATCCGCTATCTACGTGTTGTAACACTTATAGAATGTTCACGCTACTGCTGAACAGTACATGGTGGTAGGGCTTTTATGAGGCAGCCTTTTCTGCCATACCTTCTCTTCACCTGTAATCTGTCGGAAACAATGAAATGAAATGAACAAAAAAAACAGACATGGCATGAAAGAAAAGGATAGATACGGGACACGTGCTACTACTGTTAACTGTACCGTGTCTACGCTTTTCTTTCGTGCCGTGTCCGTTTCTTATGCGCTTTTTAATCCTGTCACATATGCACCAACTACTCTCTGAATTTCCTTAAAAGCTTTCACGCAGATGCCTAAATTTTTTAGCTCGAAAGTGAGCCTCTTGCTCCCGCTTTTGTGTTGCAGCACTAATCTTTCGGAAATGAAACCTAAATCTGCCATACACTGGATTGCAAGCAGCCACAAAGCGGATGGCAAACATAAATCACTTAATGAACTACCTTTATCATGCTGCTTTCTGCGGGTATTCTTTTGGGCAGTGTGTTATTTCAGTTACTAGCGCTTCCATTTGTATAGATTAGCTTGCCTTTGCGCAGCCTTCTGCAAATCTCATGGTAGTTCAGTTAGAACCACGGATTCTGATTGATCAGCATGAACTGTCTTGCCACAACAAAATGTTACTATTTAGCTTCTGTGGTATGTCACTGCAAATTAATGGCTGGCAACTATGGAGAGCTCCTCATTGTTGAAGGGGTGAGTTGCGAGGACACAGTAGCATTGGTTTAGAAATGGCTCGCACATATCTGCAATGAAATATGTTTACAGGAAACATGCTTTCCGCATTCGACATGTGCTTCTTCATTACATGTATTCTTAGCGATGTCCAATGTACGAATAACCTAACGTACTCAAATGTGCACCACAGAATTGAAAGTTGCTGATATGTTGTGCATCGTTTCCTTAATTATAATTTGCAATTTCAGTTGATGTCAGAAACCAAATGCTTTGCTGTTAATATAAGCAGCAAATGTAATGAGAGCGAATGCACAACATTCGGTGAAATGGTCTCTCGTCTGCTTCGGAAGTCATACACAAGTCATAGTGTGGATCCACTGGGCCTATGCCATTTAGTTATGCTATCTTTTCTGCAGTTGCCGCTGCAACATAAACATCACGTATGCTTCTTGATGTCAGCTTCTGCAAAGCTGCGAAAACATTGCACATTGCTGCGAATAGAGTTGTCACGTGCCTGTACTGCATCAGCGCGGGTGTCGAACCTGTTGGACTTTGTCTGCAATACGATCTCTTCGCTTTCCTCTCCGGCAGACGGTGCAAAAGTTCGAGCTGACGCCGAGCACGGACAAGGACGTCCAAATCAAGATGCGGCTCATTACTACACCGGAGGAGCCCATCTCGCTACGGATGACCCCTCGGTAGCGTTCCTGTCGTGGCTAGCCGACAGAAACGAGCGCGTCACAAACGATCCGAGTCGTCCGTGGCTCGGCGACGTCTACCCCGGGGCCACCGTCGGTCCGCATGCCGGCCACGACATCCTGGGAGGCACCCGGCGTGCCGGTCGCGTCGGCGTCGTACGACCTCGTTCCCTCGCCACCGTGGGGCGAGCGAACCACCACTACCGCCAAAGACGAGGGCAGCCCAGAGCACAGCCGCCCAGCTGGGACCATGCCCGAAACGCCACACGCACACGCAAACACACACACACACACACACACACACAGCAGCCGCGCGACCGCGGCATGGACGCTACTTCCGCTGGCCGGAAGTCAGGCCTTACAAAACAAATCGTGACCGCGCATCACGAGTTGCACGAGCCGTGCGTCACAACTAGACCTTTTGGCTATTGCCGATCGACGCTGCTTGAACGCGTCGGCCCGGCAGCAGGCGATTGCATTTGTTACCTTTACTCGAACGAAGAGCAATTACGAAGCCCTGGTCTCAGGCACACTACTTAAGGACGCATTCTTCTTCTCCAAGCAGTGCTATTGTTTGTGTTCACGTCCAGAAAGCGCGGTGATGATCTGTTGTTTCTCTTGTATCCAGCAATGTCAAATGCTTGTCGGAAAGCTCAGTGGCACGCAGGGAAAGGGCTGTATTTTCACGACACTTGTATGCATGGTCTCCCCTGTACACCACACGATAGAATTGTAGCTATAAAAACAAAAAGAGCTTCCGACACTAAGTGCCTTTGTTGTGCACGGAATGGCTGTCCTCTAGACGTCCGCGTAACTGAGTCTTCATCGAACGGCTGTGTCGTGGCAGGTTTCACGTTTGGTGATACAGGTGCCTTCTTCCAGCCCGTATTCAGTGAAAACACTGATCAGGCACTGAGCTTAGCCAACGCACGTTGACGTTGCTTTCACTAAGCAATGTGTGCCTCATTCAATAGAGCTTGCAGTTCTTGCGTCCGTTTTTCCGATGCAACCGGAGCATGTGCGCCTAGAGTGCACCAGGAGGCGCTGTATGACAAGTTAATGGCCGATTTGCCAATAGAGGGTTTTACACATGTCTACATGTTTACTGACCTTTTATCTGTTTGATGCTGGGATCGCAAGTGCCCGCTCTTAACCAGCGTTATTTAGCGATTACCTTCAGAATCACTATTTCTGCATATACTCTTTTTAATGGGCACTTCCTTCCAAGTTTCTTGCGACGAATGAAACACATGCATAATTGTTCAACACCGCGAACTTTTCACGAAATGCCACACGAGCGTCTCTCATTCCGAGTGTGTTGTCGTGAGAGAGCGCGCATAATTATCCAGTATCGTCGCTGTGCGCGTTAATGTATTGTTCAAGTGAATATGGATAGATTAACAGGTGGAAGCACTAGTCCGTTGGAGTCTTTTTGTGATGTATTGTGAACCAAGATGGCGAAGAGTGACTGATGCTATACGCATGCCATGCAACCCCAAATAACGATTTGTAACCACAAAAGTATGTTACTTCGTTCTTTCTCCTTTCTCTCTCCTTTTAAATTTTTTTTTACCTGTACCTTTCACAATAACCACTAAGGACTCACTTGTTACGATCTCATGCGTGTTCTTTTGAGATGACTATTCGCAGCCTTCAACTGACGCCTCTTGACGAGATTCTACCTCCTCACTCACTGAGGGTTAGGACGGGTCGCGCCGGTTCGGAACCGTCTGGTTATGCCGCTAAGTTCAAAACGCAAAGTGCTTTAAAATGAGCGTTCTGTTCTGCGTTTAACTGCGCTTCATATATGCTGCCGCTTCCTGGTAGCTGATAATGATCTCTTTAAAACTCATTAGTTAGTAAAGTTGTTCACTGTTTGATCAGCCTTGATTTGACTAGACGCAATGATCTGAACATAAAAGAAAAGCCTTGTGCTCGACAGACTGCGTGAGAAACCACTAAACATTAGCTCTACTTTAGCACCTCCGGACGTCAGTGCGGGTATCAGAAGCCAGCGAGTGCCGTTGGGCGTCTCTTTATCTTCAGCAGCAGAAGCGCAGATAAGCGTTGCCGAGTCTGAAGGTCGCAGGACGTTAACTGCAGCAAAGAAAGTGTAAGATTAGAAAAACGAATCTCTCAGAAATGAACGGCATATGGGCCAGCTTGCTCAGAGGACATCGTTGTCCTTCACTACGAGTCGGTCGGAAGATTGCCACATTTCCATTAAGAAGCTTAGAAAAACTCGAACCGTATTCAGACTAGCAACGTATTTGAGGTTCTTGTGCGTGGCAGACGCTTTCCTAAGAAAAGTTTAATAGGTGATCACAAGAAAGCTTTCTCGAGAAGGTCGTCACGTATGTTTCTACGGTATTGACGGGGGAAAAGTATACGAACGTCATACGGTGGTTTCACTGTAATCGTAAAAGCGGGAGGCTTCCCACACATGCTCAGTAGTTTTCCGCAAGCTGAGCATCTTAATTGTCGACTGAAGGCGTTTTAATTTACGTAAAAGAGAAAAAAAGCAAAGAAAGCAGCGCACAGCTTCGGATCATTCCTCACCAGCTCGCCAAGTCGCGTACTTGCCCGACGTGTTCGACAATTTTGCGGGAGGCTCGTTTCATTTCCTTGTCGATGTTTGTCTATTTCTTGGTGTTTGTCGAGTATTTATTTCCTGACCTTGGTGTGTACACTTGAGGAGCCTTGATCTCTACGGAGCGTTTTTGCGCTGACGTCTGTGTTCCTTGTTTAATGTGCCCGTGTTTACACAAACACCTCTTGCGTCGATCAAGCGTTCCTGTTATCTCATTCCTTTATTACCTCCTTCGGATCCTCGCTTATCGGAAACATTAAGTTTCTCTCTAAAGGCTATCGACGTGTGAAGCTTTGCGGCATCGCTAATTCAGCAGGCAGCACATATCAAGCAATGCCGATGCGTTGCCCCGAACTTTGATGCCTTTTCTTTTTACTTTCATTTGTACGGCGTCGCTTGCCACAAGTAACGACACGACACTCACAAATATCACTCACTCTCCTTATCTCGGCAACTAACCACCTAAGAGTCAACATGCATTCTGCCATAACGTCCTTTCATCGTCACAGATTTTATTGCACTGTATCCCTCGATACCTACGCGCGGACACCTTTTTAAAACCATCTCACTTCATCTCACATTCTATTTATCTGCTCATCTTCACATCTATCAATCATAAATTAAAACTCGCAACCACATGTGCAAAACGTGTTTCAAGTTTCTTCTTGGAAATTCTCGAAATGGTCGTTGCCAACACACAGACACGCAGGCACCCATGTGCACGAACACATACACTGACACACACAGAAACATGGTTAATGAGGCATATGTCTCGAACAACCCACCGACTTAAGTATCACGTGCTCAGTGTTCATTCTCTCTTTGTATAGGAAGTTGTGACTGGTATTGATTGTCTTGTTAACTCGAGATTCCTTTGTGCGTTTACACATATTTTTGTACAGTTTCGATGCCTTGACACTGTTTACTCTTGTCCATAGCTCTATCAGCAGATCAGTGCCACATTGTACAAGCTCTCGGGTTCGGGGTTGACTGTTTGTTATCTGTCTCCTGCATTGCGCTCTGTGACCACTAACTTGTCGCCAGTGCTTTCTTTTTTTTTCTACTACAGATGCCTGACATGTGCAATCACATCATTATTTCCTTTGTGCATCTGCTCACGTTTTACCCTCGTGTGAAAGAGCATTGTGATTTTGTATAAATAGGAGCAGTGCTTTCGCAGATGCTACATGCCCGTACGATGCTGTCTGTACCTTATTCACAATGCTACACGTCATATTAGGATGCAAGGAACAATCAATGCACGAATTTGCATATGCACTCACACGGCTCTGTGGTCGGCCAATAGCCCGAGCAATGCACCTCTCCGCGCGACTTGCGTGCGCACATATCTTTTGTATAATATGCGGTCTACAATCGCGGCAGTGTGCCTGTACAGTACGCAGTGCACTGTGACGCTGTATTACTGTTGTGAGACAAAGGGCGCTTTTTTTTTTTGCCCTAACATGGCCAGTCGCTGACCTCTTCTTTTTTTTCTTCGGCGCGAAGCAAACGAATGAAAATAAACGACCTTGCATTTCTACGAACATTCCGTCTCCTGTAGTTTCTTTTTGTCTCTCTTTCGAGTGGCAGAAACGCCAACTTAATTTCCTTCTCACCGTGACTGAACTAAAATGACTAATGACTAAAAATGACTAAACTGATGCGCTAAAGCGCATCAGTTTAGTCATTTTTCTCATGTACCAACAAGCACGTACTGCTTTCCACTCTCTTGAACTCGCCTGATCGTACCGCATTGCTATAAAGGAAGTGCAAACTGGTTTTCTTATGGCATTCCCGCAATCCTCGGGTTGGTGGCGACTTTGATTTTCCTGATTGCAGCTTCGCTTTGCGGATTGCCATGAATGTCATTTGGGCATTTTTACGAAATGAAAAAAAAAATGATATTGTCAGTGCTTCGAATTGCTAACCATACTTTGTAGATCTTGTGATATCGGATGTGCGAGGTTGAGAATGCAAAAGTATTGACACAACCTTATTTGAAGGAGCATTGGCACATATCAAAAACATCAAAATTTCTTTTTGCGAGCCAAAAGCACAATCTCATTGTGAGTCACGTCGTAGTGGGGAGACTCGGAAATAATTTTTTCACCACGGGGTCTTGTGCACTTAAGTCTAAGTCAAATACGGCCGCCTCGGCGCGGATCAAGCCCGCGACCGTAGCAGTGCCTCGCCATTGCGGGTCCCGTACACTTTTGAAGCTGTAGAAATTTCTATGCAGAATCTGCAAGAGTGAACTAATGATACTCACCCAGTACATGAAGGTTGCGAAACAAGCTGTGTTTATTAAACAGTAAATCGGGACTCGAAAGGCCACAACTGGCGTCCTCAGCATTACCACGACGTCGCGACACCGGAAAATATTTTTGCTGAAGTCGTGTCGCAGTAAGGGCTGGATATGAAGACAGTGCTCGTACAGAAAGAAAAAAGAGTGCGGCGCGCCTTTGTCTCGGCTGCGCATTCATGAAACAGCCGCCGTGGTCACGGCATGAAGAAAGGAAGGAATTATGCTAGAGCATTGCGCAACGCCGATTGAAGCCAATCCTGTCAGCCTAACGTGTGATCATCATATCAGAGTTCGTGGTAGGCTCGAGTGCTCCAGCTCAGCAAAAGGCAAAGCTTCGGCAGAGCAGCCGAAAAAAATTTTCGTTGATTAAGAACTACCGGAAAACAAACTTTCTCGTCCAATACGCAATTTCGGAGGTCACGTGCTGGACCAATACTGCGAGGATGAAGAGCGAAGAGACTTGCCTCACGGCGAGCTTACTTGCCAAGGCTGGCTACGTATCGCAATTCTTTTTCCTAGTTTATTCCCGTTCCTCCATTCGGTCAGTATATTAACGAAGCCTGTGCGTGGCCTCCGAAATGCGTGGGCGCGCCGAGTGTGGCGAACGCTGAGAAACGCGCCACGCCGGCAACCGAGCTCCGCTCTCGCGCTTCTCTCTGGACAAGCTGCTCCATCTGTTGGCTCTGCCGAGAAGTGCATGCGTGCGCACAGATCTCAGCGAACGTTGAGAATTCTTCCCTCACTTGCCGCACACTCAGTGGCACATACTCGGCGACCTACGTTGGCGAGAGGTTCATTGGAAAGCGGCACGTACTCAGTGTATTTGTGGTGCAGCCTGATAATGCGTACGGGCGCTGTCCCTTAAGAACCCTTGTGACGTGGGTTCGATTCCGCTAAGTATCGGAGGTATTCGGGGCATTTTTTGTTCGTCATTGTAGAGCGGCACATTCCCCAATGGCACGTACCTATAGTTACCCAAGTCAAATTCAAATTCTTTATTTTCCAAAACAAGTTTTGTGGTTGACAGGGCTAAAAGCTACGGTCTGCAGCTTGACAGAGGCCCGGACACCATATTCGAGGCAGGGCTTAACCTCGGCGTGAATGTCGAACCGGTAAACAAAAACGTACAGAAAATAACAAGTTCATCAGAATAAGAATACATAATACCAGATATAATGCTTTGTATACAGAAGCAGATATATATATATATATATATATATATATATATATATATATATATATATATATATATATATATATATATATATATATATATATATATATATATATATATATATATATATATATATATATAAGTCAAATATAATGAAAGAAAGAGGGAAACTAACGTATACATATATATACATACACACATATATATGCACACATACATGTATATACATGAATTCAAACATGCATACACAGAAACACATATAATACATCAGGAAAAGATATCACATTCCAAAAACACTACAATGTGAAATACAAGCAGACACAGGAGTATTTAGCTTCTGTTAAAGAAAAAAAAAAGAATTCTGGATGTACGTAGCTTCACGACAATAGTGGTAGGTATGATATTTTATGTAAGGAAAGAGCTGTTGGAGTAATGCTAGTGTGGGCTTTACTATATCTTTGTATTTATTTAGGATTAACGGAAGATTATATTTCAAAGACTGCAGTTTGTAAAAAGTGCGGAAACGCGGACTTATCCAAAAGTCAAGAGAACGTGTACGAACATTGGTATTTTGCTGAAGCAGTGCTGTTGTACTAATAAAGTTTTTAAAAGTGGGTGAAGACACATAGAATGAACGCAAAACACGAAATTCATACATATGTTGTATTTTCATAATGTTGTACAACCTAAAATAATATTCTGTGGAAGCTAAATAATCGATATTTGCGATATTGCGAACAACTTTATTTTGTAATAAACAAATCCTCATAATATTCCTTTGTGTAGTGGTCAACTATACGCGACTACAGTAATTAATATGGGAAGCGAACAATGCTTCCCGTATCCGGCGCCGTTGAAGCCCAAGGTTCGTTCAAGGTTACCCAAGGTTCGTTGAAGAGCGGCACGTAGGTGCGTTTGTGCAGATTGTCACATACTCAGTGGCCCAAGTTGGTCCAATGATTGGTTTTCAACCTTGTTAACTCAGCACAGCAGTCTGATGCATGACCCATTCGACCACTGACTACCCAGTGAACCAGGTAGGCGGCAGAACGGTGAGATACAAATATATATATATATATATATATATATATATATATATATATATATATATATATATATATATATATATATATATATATATATATATATAGGTAGCCCCGAAAAGTTCGTGAAGTACCGTAAGAATGCCAGCGCGTTGAAATATTGCTACTAAATTATGCGAATCATCCTCGGCGGTCCTTCAAAGCGAAGCTTTCCTTGCTTCTTCCTCTGAGTTTGCGGTTCGTCGTCGTTTCCTTGCTGGATGTATTTGGGGATACATGAAGACAACTTGGGCCCCTGTGTATCTACCCGAATAGACAACTTGCTACTTGTTGCGGTTTGGCCCATCAGACAACTTAGGTCACTAGGTATGTGTCCGAACAGACAACTTCGGCACTGGGTATGAATTCCGCGATTTTATGTGCCAAAGTCACGATTTGATTATGAGACACGCCTTGGCGTGGGACTGCGGATAAATTTTGACCACCAGTATCTTTAATGTGCTCCCAATGCACGGGCCACGGGCATTTTTGCATTTCGCCTCCATCGAAATGCGGCCGCCGTGGTCGGGATTCGATCACGCCACCTCGTGTTTAGCAGCGCGACACCATAGCCGCTAAGCCACAGCGGCGGGTCGAAATCGGGCATGTGCAACGGGGAAAGTGCCATTAGGAGATGTGCCATTTTTAGCCCCTCCCCAAGAATAAATGTGCCACAGTAACACAGCGGGCAGGAAGCCTTGAATATATTTTGATAGGTGGTGTGCTTCTCTCTACCATACGCTTCTCGTCAACATTCTTTCCTTGACAATCATCAAGCGCCACTTTTTCTCCTCGTGACGACGACAGCTAACAGCTGCAGGCGATGAGTTTGTGCTCACGTCATCTGCTACTGCTGCTACCTCGCTAACTCAAACAAGCTGCACGTCATTTACATTACAACGCTGCGATGAGTAATGGACGAACCCCCCCCCCCCCCCCCCCCCCCTGCAGAGCCGTGGGGATTCATGGTTCGAACCCATTCAACTTCGCGAAACATTTTCCTTATTTTGCTTTTAATGTGCTCTTGTGGAATGTAGGTTAAATTTCCCTGCAAGGTTTCTGACCCTTTCGTGGGCTAATCTTGACGGCAATGCAGTCTAATGCAGTGTTTTAAACATTGACGTAGCACCGCGATAGGAGGGCAGAGCTCTTATGAAACGCTGTGACCTTCAGACCCGGCAGGGCACCGATGAAACAATCTGCAACGACTTATCGCTTTACACATCCGCTCTTAAGTTCTAGGCATACCACACCTAAGTCCTTGCTCATGTGCACGTCAGCAAGGACTCGCATTGTGCTTGCTCTAGCCAAACCTGTGACTCCACCAATGAAGCCACGGATTAGGTCACCGTTCAAGACGCAGTCGAAAGCGCTATCAGTGAATAGATGGTAATTGAGTAATTATGCCAAGCGACGGTACATAAGTATAATTGTATGTACTCTAACAGTGCAAAACTCTACATAACCATCATCTTTACCAATGCAATATCATACAATCATTTAAACTTTACGAGGTACTGCGTACGTACGTTTAGCTTCAAAATATTACCATGGCTTGTGAGTATACCCGTTTACTGCCAAACAACAATGCTTCGCATTACATAGCGCTCGACTGGATTTGTGGCAGCCAAATTCTTTTATGAGGCTTTACCATGATATTGCTACGGAAAATTATTTCCAATGAAGAAGAGGCGAGCAGTAAGAAGACGACGACGACGATTGGAGGCTAGCGCGGGCTGTTGCCTCCTGGCCAAGTGCGGCGTATTACGTTGTAAATATACTTGTGCATAGCTTTTCATTTGCGTCTACTTACGTAACAATATTGTCAGCAGCCATGATGTTACAAGCAACGCTGATATTACAGGGATACTCGTGCACGATGTTCGTAGCGGCTTAGTGCAGGAAAAATATGCATTCTAAAGAGAATAAAACATGATTACTTGTATGGTGCGGTACTGCTGAATTATCACCTAGAAATTGCGACAAGGCAAGCTCTACAGCGTCGAAACTGCGAAATGACAAATGAATTTATTTTTAAACAGAAATATATTCATTTCTCAATTTTCATTAATGGTTCGGGCTAGAAGGAAAAGTGAAATCTAGGTCACTTGACAAGGGTTCACTTCACAAGGCCTCTTTAACAAAGCGGTACAGCAGTAACAGAATTGAGACGGCACACTAATTTTCCGCGCTGGATAATAACCACAGTAGAACGTTAACAAATTCAAATGAGCACATGAAGGAAAACATATCTGATGATAAAGATTTTCGTAATATACCACTGCAGCATTACTAAGTAGCAGACAAACTGGCGAAATATATGTATGGCATGCAAGAAATTTAACCTGTACACACTATCAATCATTTACATTCATGTCACTACATACAACAAAACAAAAAAATAGTTTCCGATGAGATTTTTACTGCCCTTTCAAGTTTACTTTTTGCTTATGAATGACACTCAAGAATACATGAAGCCACACATCGTAAATGCACGCACGCACGCACGCACACACACACGCACACACACACACACACACGCACACACACACACACACACTCACACACACACACACACACACACACACACACACACACTCTCTCACACACACACACACACACACACACACACACACACACACACACACACACATACACACACACACACACACACACATGTCCGATCACTTTGCTACTAATACTTTCAACTTGAACGTTTTAGTTACGCGTGGTATGTTTCACGTAATAGTTCTGCGGAAACCCGCAACGTGGAGAGAACTAATTGATAAAGCTAAAGTCAGACATCCACCCGTTCGTAGCAAATGCTACAAAGGAAACCCATGCGGGTTCCTTTGTAGAGAAATTCGTCCTGGTCAGTTTTAATAAAACCGGAAGCGAACCGTTTCTGTTTTGCAATTTTGAAACTTCTGTTTTGCTATTTCAGTTCTGGAAAATGGCACTTCCCTATGCTCATTTGAGCATAGAGTGTATACGCGAGTTTTTCTTCATTCCTTTAAATGGCAGTCTCGCCTGACTGAGAAACGTAATTTCCGGGGTGTTGAGGAGTTGTTTCTGTTGCCAAGCCAATATACATTAATACAGCCATTGTACAGAAACCAAGTTGAAGCGATGAAACAATAGCCCAATATGCGCTTTACCGTCTGCTCAAGCTACGTGTGGAATGGCTTTTTACAGCGGAGCTGTATACCACTACCGCCCAAGGAAATTTCCGTGTCGTTGGCGTGGTAAGCAAAACATTCCCCATACGTGTGCCGATCCCGAAGAGAGTGCAATACCGGCCCGACCCGTGGCGAAGGTGAAGCAGGCGTTAATCACTCCCCACACGTGGGCCGACCCCGAAGATAGTGCGATGCCGGGACGACCCACGACGAAGGTGAAGGAGGCGTTAAGCACTCCCTACACGTGGGCCGATACCGAAGATAGTGCAATGCCGGACCGACCCGCGGCGGAGGTGAAGCAGGCGTTAATCACTCTACACGTGGGCCGACTCCGAAGATAGTGGCATGCCGGGCTGACCCACGGCGGAGGTGTAGCAGGCGTTAAGCACTCCCATACGTGGACTGATCCCGAAGATAGTGCAATACCTGCCCGACCCGCGGCGGAAGTGAAGCAGGCGTTAAGCACTCCCCATACGTGGGCCGATGCCGAAGATAGTGCAATGCCGGGCCGTCCCGCGGCGGAGGTGTACTTCGCCATTAAGGGGCCTACATACACAGCTTCGCCCGTCACCCTTCTTGACAGAGTGGAAAAGCACTGAGTGTTTTTTTTTTTACTTTCCTAGTTTGACTGGTTAGCATAGTTCTTCCCAAGACAAGAAAACACTAGTTTAAATGGGATAAAGAGAATGCGTTGTATAACTGAAGTTTAATGATTGTTAGTATGCGTAAGCATTATGCCACTTGCTCATCTCCACACCGCCCGATGTCATTATCAATGTTATAGTACTTGATCCGACCAGCATAAGCCCTTATCAACCCTCATCGATCGTTGGCTTATCGTGTTCGATAGGAAACATGGATTCATGGATGAAGAAAAATTAAGGTTAATTAAGCGAGGCTGTTGCAAAACCACTATACTACCTTTGCTGAGGGGAGTATGTAATGCATTACTGATGGTTCGGATGCTTGTTTTGAGCATGTTCTTTATTGAAACGTATGTTGTTCGGTATGCTGTATTGGTAATTTCAATGAATGTACGAGCTGTTCGCTTCACTTGCCGGGCGCTTGTAGCGTCTACTTTACGTGGGTATGAGTCTTGTTCTTGTTGTTCTATAGTGAAATGACGCCATCCATTCTGGAGGATCGGCCATTAATCGAGCAGTGAAAAAAAAGGGTTATTTTTTCTGCTTTTAATAAATTGGGGCAAAATAAAATAAGTATCTTGCAAATGGGATTTAAAGTGTCTACTCTCTGCATCACTGCATCGTTTTGCTAGCTTGCGGGGATATAAGTCATTCATTGTCTTACGTGACGCACAAGTTTCTCGTTGGGTAGGCGTAGAAATTCTTGCGCTTTTAAAAACCAAGGACGAGCTAGTATACCTAAAGCTTTATACAAACGAGCAGTTACTTGAACTATATGTGCGTCCGAGGGCATAATATTGTGGAATTGAGCACCCAGTATTCTGACTGAGTCAACTATTTCAATCGCTGTTTCGCAAAGATATAAGTTATCAAGTAACGTTGGTACGGGTGACTGTCTTGGTGAATAGGGTGCCGCTTTTTGTTTGGTGACGTTAATCCGCCGCGAGTTAATGTCAGTCCACCTGCTTAAAGTTTTCAGAACTTCATTTATGTCTGCGCAAGAAATGGGCAATTTTATGCTTGGGAATAACAGTGTCGCGTATTCCGCATAAACTACGTAGGTGGTTTTCTCGCAAATGTGTGTGATGCCATTAATATCGAAGCTGAACAGCAATGGTCCAAGGATGCTGCCTTGAGGGGCAGCATTTGTTGGCACGTTGCCATAGGCTGTAATTAGGAGATGTCGTCAATTATGACGCTCTGCATACGGCGGTTCTGGTATGAAAATATTAATGCAAGTGTGATCCCTCGTACACCATATAGTTCCATCTTCCTAAGTAGGGTGGTGTAGTTCAGGCAATCAAATGCCTTTTTAAAAAATCTGCATATATCCCAGTTGCAACTTCGTTCTTCCGAAACGCTTCTCAATAAATTATTTTTGAGCTAAAAAGAGTGAGTTCTGTAGAATGGCCTTTCTGAAACCAAATTTCGAGGGAGATAATAACTTTAATTTTCGGACGATCTTTGTTATTCTAGAATGTGCAGCTTTCCCAAGACACTCAGACACACAGTACAGAGATTGGCTGGTAATTAGATAAATTATTTTTATCCGCTCCTTTAAATAACACAGTAACTTCTGAAATTTTGCATCATATTCGGAAAATGACCTGCTGAAATCGCAAGGTTGTACACATAAACAAGGAGTTGTAAATTAAATCTAATACGCACCTGACTGGCCTTATTTGTATACTATCAACATCACATGGTGAGCTATTGTTAAGGGAACGAAATATTTTCAGAACTTCATTTTTAGTTAAAGGATAAAAATAGAATGTTTGATGTTATACTATCCAATACCTCATCATAATGCTGGCTTGCTACTGAATACACAAAAGGTTGTTAAACCTTCCGGCTGATTTTGAGCCTCGCATTGTTACACCATTTACAATAAGTACGGTAACAGTTTCAGCTACCGCAGAACGACCACATATTTCGTTTATCTTTCTCCATAACACCTTATGCTTTTTGTAAATATGCGGCTGAAAAAAAAATTTAAAGATAGTCGCGTTTTCTATTACGCAGGAAGACATTACACAGGAAGGCAATTTTATTTCTGAGTTGTCTGAAAGCTTCCCGATCAGCACTGTCATGTGCGCTTAGAAAACCTTCGAAAAATGCATATTTTATTTGTATCATCTTGAGATATTCATTCCTTATCCAGGGCTTGCACGCATGTCTCATCCTTTTTACAGCTATTACAGTGAAATATTTCAAGTAAGCTTGCTTAAACGACGATGTGAAATTACTTCATAAGGAGCCAACGAACAAAGATACGAAGGACAACAAAGGGAAATTACTTGTACTTACTAACTGAAATAAATAAATTATAAATTAATGGAACTGAAAGTGAATGAAAAAAATTTACAGTGGCTTAGCTCGGCTATGCCACGATATACGTAGCGAAAGCTGAGGCATAGCATGGTTAGCCTTGGTTAGCCTTGGTTAATCTTGATTGCAAGTCCAGGTTAGTCTGGTTGCCTAGCTATGTTTCGGCGTTTAGCCAGTCGTTCGGCGCGCTGTTCGTCTGTTTCCTGGGCGACTCGTTTCCTCTTCATCTCGTTCCGATGTCGATTCCAGGCCTCCTCCTGCGTATCAGAATTGTCGCCGTCCATACTGCCGCCTCAACTGTGGTTACGGCGCACGCGACCTCTCCTTTTCAATCATCCGAAATGTTATCAGGCATGCGATGCAGCTGGCAAAGCGAGTGGAGGTGGGCGCAACGTCGAAGAACGCGGTGTGACGTCATACCAAACGGCGGCGGTGGAAAGGCGCGGCGCTGAGCAGCGGCGGAACACCTGTGGCTCGGTGAACACCTGTGGCTCGAACACCTGTAGTTCGGTAGTGTCTACGAAGTGAGACAGACAAATATCCACGGCGAGGCGCACGTTGGGACGTCGTGTACCTCCTCGAAGCACCGCCACGGCGAAATCGGAAGTTCGCGACCAGTAAAGCTTTCGCTTTAAAAACAACTTGCCGCAGGTGGGGAGCGATCCCACGTCTTCGCATTACGCGTGCGATGCTCTACAAATTGAGCTACCGCGGCGCCGTCTTCCAGTTTCAAGTTCTAGTATTAACACATGAATACCCCAGAAAGTGGATGGGGACACGGCGCCGCGGTAGCTCAATCGGTAGAGCATCGCACGCGATCCCAGACGTGGGATCGTTCCCTACCTGCGGCAAGTGTTTTCATTCACTTTCAATTCCAGTAATTTATAACTTCTTTATTTCAATTAGTAAGTACAAGTCATTTCCTCTGTGTTGTCCTTGGTGTCTTTGTTTGTTGGCTCCCTATGAGATGATTAATAAAAATCGGGCCCCTCGGTGAACTCCCTTTCTTCCCGATATGAAATTACTGTATGCCTGGTCATGCGTGTGCGAACTGTGTGCTGCATCCTTATCCAGTTATGAAAGTTTTGCACGGATATCTTCGAGGGTTCTTGGACAGATGTCTTGAACTTTTCTACTGGTATTAGATCTTTTCCCTGTCGACGAACCTGACCGACAGGTAAAAATTTAGGTAAATGGTCGCTGACATGTACGCTATGACGCCTGAAGCTAATTGTTCTGCCTTAAGGTTTGTGACGAATAGGTCAATTAGAGTGCTAATGCTCGTGGTTATATGCGTCGGCGTTTGAATCACATTAAATATTTATGTGATCATAATAAGATCTTAAGTTCCTGGACAGAGGCGCAATAGTCTAACATGTCGAGGCTGAAATCACCGCTGAGAACTAGCGCGTATCTATATTCAGTCACTTATTCGAAAATTGATTCCAGATAATGAAAGAAAAAACTGAATATTCGCTTATCTGGGTGGGCGGTAGATTGCTGCGAACATACTTTCGTTGCACCAAAGCAAGGCATTCGACATCACTAGTTATCAAGATAATTTATTCAAGTATTTCATAGTGAATGCAATGAGGCACACTAAATAACCTTCCAGAGCCCCGATTTCGCTACCTTCTGATAAAGTTTCATATTCCTTGGTTTTTATAATGCCATAAGCGGAGGAATACCATGTCTCCGTGAGCACTATTATGAGCACTATTGCAAGCTTTTCGAACTGTTCAAGCAGGCAGTTTAACTGGTCCTCACTGGCTCGGACTGACCGAACTTTGAAATGAAGAATAGATAGGGTCCTGCTTTTTTTTTTTGACCATCAATCGTGCAGCCATTCACGCAATTTTGTCAAGGTCGTGCTCGTTACGCACGTAGATTACATGTGATTGTTCGTTTTTCTTCAAGCAATAATTTTCTTCCCTCTGGTCCAGAAGAACTTCCCATTTGCAGGCCTCCTTTGTTTCTCGATTGCAAACCCTAGCATTCTTTTCAGGGTCGGTCAGAAGTGTTGGTTCGCCTCGACAGGTGTGCTGGGCGAGAAACCAAAATCGGACCTCTAAAAACTAATTCGCTTTGCTTTCTGGAGAGGTGTGCCACTCTTTGCACGGCTCCTGAACTGCACAACTATGTTAGGACATGACTGGCTGTTTCGAACCTTAACTCTCTGACAACTTTCAATGTCTTGCGAAGTTATTGATTTGCCCAGTGCTGTCCCCATGTCGCAAACAGTTTTGACATTTTCCTTTTTCGATATTACACTTCCTGGAGTAGTGCTCGCACGCAGTTATTCTAATTCATGGTCCTCGAGCAGCTTCCTCTTGCCTTGGCATTCGTTTATCAAGGTTTCATCTGCTTTCTTTAATCCTCCATTGTTTTTCTTTTCAACACTTAGGTTCCTTTTTCGTTGCTTCAAACTTTACAATGAAAATATCACGATTATATTTAAGTTCTCTTAGTTCTTTCCTCAGATGTCTTTTGAGCTTACTCCTACCTTTTTCAGTTCCTCCTCAAGTTCTTCTCTGAGCTTATTAAGAAGAGCTGCCATTGTATTTCGCAGAGCAATATTTCAACATGCACAAAAAATTAGCACTGGCAGCAGCAAGGACAGCAAAACTGAGAATAAGGGCTAAAATATATAAGTAGAACGACCAACCTGTACAACAAGGTGAGAGCACGGTCAGGTTGCTTAGAATGCAGATGTCCCGCAGCCGCCAAAATGGTTTGACGACGAATGGGTCCCATAGGCGCTTATAGGTCTTATAGGCGCTGGTGTGTGGACGCGCAGGCGCGTTGAATACTTGGCGCAGAATCCTTCCACCGAGGATATTACGATGGCTGGAACAGCCGAAACCGGTTGAAGCTTTTCCCGATGACGGCAAACTGTGCAGCTGGATTTCCGTAGCGGGATTGTATCTTTGCAACACGGTGAGAGCACAGTCAGACTGCGTCGAATCCAGCTGCCCCACCGTCATCAAATCAGTTTGTTATGATTCTGTTATGAGCACGAAAACGAGACGGAGAGAGAGAGAGAGAGAAAGAGAGAGAGAAATAAACAGAAACAATTATTTGTGAATTAAGGAGACAGTTACTGTGCTAAGGGAAGCATTATGATCTTTGTAACGTGGCTATGGGATGCATCATTTTCATGCACTGGTTATATATACATTTTTTATTATCTTTGTTGCATTGTTATTACCTTGTAAACTGTATTACCCCTCCTGCATGGGCCAGTATGTTGGCCTGCAGTATGAATAAATAAAATAAATAAATAAATAAATAAATAGATCTTCTTTATATCGCCCATAGGCTTCCTCACTTCAGGAATTCGTGGGCTCTCGATGCCACCCTGACCCGCTCCACCAGCTTTCGCTGGTCGTCCAGGACTGGGTAAAACAGCATGGCCTCCCACAGTTCTTCCTGGTCCTCATCTGTCGCCTCTCATTTGGCTGTTCCTTGATCTTCCGTCTTCGCTTTTTGCGGTGTCCCGTGAGTCCCGAGACTCCACCATTATGTGGCGCAAGGTGGTTCTGATGAGGTTCTTTCTATTAATTAATCGCTGCTGAGGCACAACCTCAGCGCATGAAGTGACGAAGCCCTTCGTTACCAGACAACAAGCCGTTCATTTCAGAAAATACAGCCCAGTAAGAAAACGAAGCTCTGCAATCTAATCAAACCCTCAAAAAGTCTACAAGGAAAAGATCGAGTTAAGAAGGGGCCTACAGTTTCATGGTCTGCACTGGAGCTGCGATATGGACTAGAGGTGGCGACGGAGGCATTGTTAGGAATGTAGAAGCGGTGCCGAAGACAGGCACCGCCGAAGAAAAATCCCGGCCACCCCCAGGCGAACAACCGGGATCCAATGATGCAGGAGTAAGTTAGGTTTTGACGTTGGGAACGTGAGCAAGTTGGCCAATTTGAGATAATTGGCCTTGGCACGGTAGAAGCCGCAACGTCGGACACCAAGTCCGATGGCTCCACCTGTATTCCAGGTACATGGGCTTCATTTCTCCGTCAGTCGGCACCCTCCTGCTTGCGATCAAAACAACGCGTGAACGACGCCTCTGGAACAACATCCTGGTCCAGTAAGAGGCATGAAGCACGGGCCCGACGCCAGGGTACTTCACTCCGGTGCCTGAAGCACTGGCGAACTCCTTGCTAGATGGCTGGCCAGATGGATGGATGGATGGAAAAACTTTATTTTCGTCAGAACGCATGTGCGGACGATTCCGTGCTAGATGGCCATCAGCTCATGGCTGACGGCGACCTGGGTGGCCCACTCCACGGCCCTGGTCTGGACGACCGGGTCTGAGCTGGCCAACACGGCCTCCCACTGCTCGAGAGAAGGATCGCGCATAATATCCGCCGGTGGCGGCGCTACGCTACAGCTCCATTATGTGGTCATAGGTGGCCAGTTCCTGGCACCATTTGCATTCCGCCTGAACGTCCGGGTAGATTTTGTTTAACACGTATGGGTATAGAAAGATCTCGTCTGCAATCTTCGCCAGACGCTTTCCTGCTCCTTCACCAATTGCTTGTCCGGTGGAGGGTAAACTCTCCGCTCAAGTTTGTAATGGTTAGTAATGTCGTGAAAGGACACCAGCCCATCTCTCGTGGACCTCCCTGGAACGTCCGGCTCACCTGCTCGGCTGACGAAACCTCGAGCATTCATGTGAGCCGCCTCGTTCCCAGGGTTCCCAGAGTGTGCCGGTACCCAGACAATTTCCACCTCCATAGTCCCTCGCCCCGTGGCCCGATTTATATGGCTGCTACACGCCACTGCCGTGTACGTCACTCATTCGATGGCCACTTCATGTTTGGCTTCACGCCTCGTGCCACCGCTGTTGTCGTCGTCTTCGAATTATTTTTTCGGCGCTCTCATGCAACCACAACATCTCGTCGTCGTCTTCACAAGGCTGATACATTCTGCTCCCGGTAGTCGCCCACTTGACACATTGCAGTGTCGGCAACTCCGCAAAACTTGCAAAGGTAGCAGAATTGCGCTGGAGATATCCTGTGCAATAGAATACCGTTACCATAGGAGTTCATTTGTAGTCTTCTTAAAATAACGTTGTCTTCTCTGTTGAGTTTCAAGTGAGGTGGTAGTGGTTACGTTACCTTACTAGTGTACGGTATATCACATTAGTATATAGTGCTGTAGAATGTTGATGGATCTCCAGCATGTCATTAAAGCTTATATTTCTCTCTTTCTCTCTTATTCTGGATGTTTTCCAGCCTCATCGCCTTTCTGGTTCAAAAGATAATTGGTTTTTACCTTGATACATTTGACTGCTAGGAAGAAACACTGCAAGGCTAACAGTTATCATAACTGAACATCACATATAAATAACAGAATTACAATTCGCTTTTGTAAAAAAAGCGTGCCGGTTCTTAGAAAGATTTTACACTGCCTACGATTTCCATGCTGGTTGAATGACCTGCTGCGCCAGATTTCTTTCTAGTAATTTTAGCATTAAACTTAATGCTTGACTTCATTTTCATTGCAGTTATCATGCAGTTCGAACGTAGGTGCTGCAGTGCAGTTTATTTTGTTTCATAGTAAGAGGAAAGAAAGGGCGAAAAGGGAAGGATAGGCACGGAGGTCAACCAGACGCACAGCCGGTTTGCTACTCTACGCAAGAGAAAAGGAGTTAGGTATACACTACGACTTAAAATAAAAGCACTGTCAAACATACGCTCCCGTGTAAGATTGTTCACGATGATCTCGTACACAAAGATCGTAACCAAATGCCATACGGCTCAGCTACGTGGACATTTCCACCCGTGACGTCAGAACGCGTGAAACCCATTCCGGCGCTGTGCCCTCTTCCTCCACTCAGGCCGCCATCTCCACTCACTTGGCTTCCCTGTACAGGAGCTACCTCTGTCCAGGCGAGGTTAACAAAGAAAACAGGGGGAAGTACAAAGAGAAAGCTATCGCTTTAATAAGACGCGTGCAGTAACCAAACCAGGGAACTACCCTGCTTTTTTAAAGTGGTGCGTACCTGTAAGAGGGAGGCTCTTCTTCCCGAGTGGCCCACCACTGCATGTAAACATTCAGATGTCGCAAAGCTCCCGCACGACGACCAGAAAACTGTTAAAAAACAATGTAATATAAATTTCTAAAAAACGTTCTGCGGATCCGACGCACTGTGGGAATCGACGTAAGCAACGTTTTGTAAGCTGTTTGGTTTGATTGAAGATAATTAGCGGTGCTGTTGGTGGTGAATGTGTAATTTCTTCAGCGTTTAGTCCAATATGAGCGTGGTGAGTGATGTTAAACGTTTCCTTGCGTGCACCACTGCTGTTTGCCTGCGTAGTCCACAGAACACACAGGGCTTGCTGGCTTGCTGTGTTTGCTGGAGGCGTCGTTGTGCGTCATTGTGCATAATCTCTGAGAGGGTTGAGCATTATCGTTTCCTCACATGGCACATCGCACCTTGGCAGCAGCGGTTTGCACCACGTTTCGCTAAGTAGCGAAGCCACTCCTATTCCGCGCGACCCTTCTTTCAGGTCTAGGTGTCCTTGACGCTGAGTACGCGCTTTGGAGCCATTCTGCTGGCGCGTGTTTACGTGCTCGTTCTGCATACTTGGCCAGCACGCTGTCGAGACGCCAGTTCCAAGCGCTCTCTTGAAGCTATCGATGATTGTAACGTTTGCACTATCACAGCCCAACACGCGACCTCCACAGCCAAACACCTTCATTTTTGTCGCATAGCAAAAGCAAGCACAGCACGTGCCATACGCACAAACTGTGAACCGCTTCCGCGGCGGCACCGGCCGGATGATGTAGTTGTTGTTACTAACACTTCGCATTGGTTGGACATAGCAACCACGCTTAAGCCAGGACGACGCTCTATTGCCTACCTATTAGAGGAAATCAAGCACAGGTAGCAAAAAGTAAAGATGCGAACACCAAAATAAAAAGAAAGAAAAGAAAAGAAAAAAGGAAAAGGGAGAAAACATGCTTCACTGATCGGCAGACATTAGTGCCTATCTGCAAGTGCCACTCGCCAGCATTCGAGGCGTATGTTCATCTCCGTGACTGCGGCTCTGTCGGCACCGCATGCATGGTCTTCTCCACTAGTTTGTTCGAAGCCAAAAGCAGCGTCCAGGGATACACCCTGCGCAACAGATGTCCAAATACCCTCACACCGTAGCACCACCCGTTCAACTGTTTCGTCCTCCTCTCCGCATGCCTGACACCGCATATCGCGCGCATCATTGTTTATGCTTTGAAGGCACGCAAGTGTACGGAGCACACGAGCTCTAGCTGCAAAAAGCAAACTACTCCCAAGTGAATTCTCATATAGGTGCACCATGCCAATAGTGTTCTTACGACATCGGTACCCAGTGTTAGATACGGGACCTTTTTCTGAGCCCCCTTCGAGTTCCCCAGACCACATCGAATCGCAGCACAGCTAATTGAGAAGCGCAGAAACACGGAAAGCGCATTCCAAAGGAGCGCACGTGCAAACAAGTTGAAGGCCCCTACTTCGTACACAGCCTGTGGAGCTATTCACTGCTTGACTCTTCCAGAAAGCGAGGGGATAGCCCGGCACTGTTCCAGGTAACGTGAGTCCCGAAGCCAGATGGCTGTGATGTACCGGGAAGGCTTGGCAGCGTCGCACCGGCCGCCTTTGAAGAGGGCATTTGCAAGCCAGAGAGGCCATACCGCCGGGAGTAGGGGGCCCTCGGACAATTGGGGCCCAGGCGTCGCCCCCCCCCCCCGTCCGCCTTTGTGACGGCGCGTAAGTCAGCACCGTAAGTCAGCATCGTAAGTCAGCAAGGCAAGACCGCAGGGAGCCGCCGGGTGTGACACCACCGCACGGGCGCCTACCATTGGCCGAAAATGGCGTCATCTGAGCGGACTCTCCAATTGGCCGAACATGACGCGTCTTCCAGTCATCGAAGGGCTTAAAAGACGGAGACCGGGAGCAGCAGAGGAGCATGCCAGAGATCGCAAAGCATTCCCTGATTCATCTCTCTCGAACTTCCTGCCGCGGGCCGCAGCGTCCGAGTTGCTGCCGGCCCGTAATGACTGTACGACTGTTCAATGACGTCTCACAATAAATAATGTAAAATAAACCCCCCAAGTTTTTTCATACCGAAGTCCTCCTCAACTCCTACACCAGCCAACGTAGACTTCGCGGCAATATTTCGCATCCAACGTGTTTCTTCTTCGCCCTGCACTCGTTCCCGTGGCTATGTTACCCTATCCGCCATTGAGCTTTCGCTTATTGGGGAGTGAAACAGGCCGTATTTATTCTCTATGCTGCATGAGCACCTCACCTACGGAGTGCGCATGCAATCGTAGGCAAGTGTTCAAATAGACGCCGCGCTCACTGCTCTCGAGGCATGTAGAGTAGGCGGACGCGGTATGTGATTTTGCTGACCGCCTCCCGAGCCTCAAAGGTCGACCATCCTAGGTTGGCCACCGCACCACTACAGCCGAGAGCGATTCGACCAAGCTCTCGCTGGCGCCGCTCCAGCCACTCTGTTGGCTGGAGCCGCTCCGCCGCTCCAGCCCACACAAAGTCACCAGCAAAGGTGGGAACAGATGATTTGCATCCCTCATCCCCGCCCATCGTATTAAATCGTAGCTGGAAACGGAAACTACTACTGAGAAGTTTGTGCGCTAGGTTGGCCACACAGAGAATTATATATATATATATATATATATATATATATATATATATATATATATATATATATATATATATATATATATATATATATATATATATATATATATATATATATATATATATAGTCATATCATGAGAAGCCAACAAACAGTGACACCAAGGACAACATAGGGGAAATAACTTGTGCCTAATAAATGGAATGAAGAAACGATAAGTTAATGGAAATTAAAGTGGATGAAAAAACAATTTGCCGCAGCTGGGAACCGAACCCACAACCTTGGCATTTCGCGTGCGATGCTCTACCAATTAAGCAACCGTGGCGCTGTTTCCCCAACCACTTTCTTGGGTACTTATGTGTACTAGCAGAACCCTAGGAGTGTTAGCCAGCGCCACCACTCACAGACCTTGGCGGCGGACGTGGGACGTCCTTGTTGCCACAGGCGTCACGAGAACGTGATCTTTTTGGGTGAAGGCAACTGGCCAATAATCCCACATATGCGACGTGAAGGCATCAATGTTGCCGTATTCGAGACCCTCGTATGTAACAAACGAGAAGAAAAGGGTTTTTTTTCAACGAGAAAAAGGATCTTTTTTTTCATCCACTTTAATTTCCATTAACCTATCGTTTCTTCTTTCCATTTATTAGGCACAAGTAATTTTCCCTATGTTGTCCTTGGTGTCAGTGTTTGTTGGCTTCTCATGATATGACTAATAAAAATTGGGCCCCTCGGTTAACCCCTTTTCTTATCGTTTATATATATATATATATATATATATATATATATATATATATATATATATATATATATATATATATATATATATATATATGTATATATATATATATATATATATATATATATATATATATATATATATATATATATATATATATATATATATATATATATATATATATATATATAGCTGTAGGGATAGAAGGTATCTCTGTCGTAGTCGCCTCGTAACCTTGACAGGTGCGTATATTACACCCCAAAGCGAGCTGTGACAGTGTTATTTTTGTACAGGCCCTTTACTACACGACAGATAGTGATGTAGCCGGGATTTCCATTTCAGGCAAGCAGTCAAAAAGTGCAGCGTGCGGTACATTGTCCTATGCCTTTCCTACCTCTAGGAAGCAGCATAGGAGGGAGCGCTGCTCGGTCTTGGCAATCGCCAGACACTCACTAACTGACTGGATGGATGGATGGATGGATGGATGGATGGATGGATGGATGGATGGATGGATGGATGGATGGATGGATGGATGGATGGATGGATGGATGGATGGATGGATGGATGGATGGATGGATGGATGGATGGATGGATGGATGGATGGATGGATGGATGGATGGATGGATGGATGGATGGATGGACGTTATGAGCGTCCCCTTTGGAACGGGGTAGGTTGCGCCGCCAAGCCCTGCAAGATGCGCGGAGGCGAGCACCATCTGGTGGTGTTGCAAGAAACCCAACGGTGCGTATGAGCCAGACCACAGAAGCAGCAGCGCCCTGAAAGTCGGGAGAAGAGGCAAAAAAAAAGCTTATCTTTAAAACTATATTTGTTCGAGTTCGGCGATGAATGCGACTCAGCTGCGCTGGAGCACACGCCCTTGCATCGGCGCCTTAGTATCGGCGGTGAAAGCCCCACCGTAACTGTACCGCGAAAACTGGTGAAATGGCCTAAGAAGTACTATTGGATTTATAGAGAATCGCAGACGCGGCTTGAAAGTTTGCCCTAATCGCCCCACAACATGAGGTTGACAACAACACAGTGAACATTTACGTTCTTCTGCAGGACAATTTTTGCTACAGTTGGCATGCGACAAGAAGACCGTAGAAGTGCAAATCCAACGCTATAAGTACGCTCACTCTGTGTCTATCGAAGAATGCATCATTTCACATATACGCTTCCTATTCGATCCACAGAAGCACCGTCAGACAACTGTAAGAAGGGAAAAACAACGTTCAGGCTCACCGTGTGCGCCATCACTCAACCACTCTGACTAATTAAATACCTCTCAAGCGTAACAATATAATCGACATAATTCTCACACGTGAATTCTTTTGTGCGCTGTGCGTAAAGTACACAGAAATTGAATCGGAATTACAGTAAGCTCTGCAGATACTGCATTCAGCTGAGGACGACAAATAGAAATTAACATGGGACTCAGTAGAAGAGCGTAACTATATACTTATAGGAAAAATTACTGCACTAGTATATGCATGACTTTGGAGGCGCAAGTGGGAATCAGCCAGTGCAAGACAGGGGTAATTAGGCATCGCTGGGGCAGCCCCTCGTCCTGCAGTGGATATAGAAATAGGATGAGTATGACGTACAAACACTTCACGTCACCAAAGACTTAAGCTAGTAGGGGGTAAGCCTTTATACATAAACATATTTTCATATTTGGGTCGCTCTGGTGGAACATGAGCTGTCGAAATTTGCTAAGTTGAGCGCTTGGTTTCTTTCTAACCCAACGCACTTATTCTTTGCTGTTAAAGATATTGAAGCCCCGTAAGCTGAGGTTGTCAATATATATAACATCATAGCATGGTGCGGTAGGAACTTCAAGGCGACGTCGGCACCACCATTTCGCTTTTGCTTCTTTTCTTTTTCTGGCTTTTCAAACATTCTCTCTGGATAAGAGCGGTCGCTTTGCTTCTGTACATTGGTAATTTACTTACACAGCTTAATTTATTAATATCTTGTGTCTCTTTATAACATTACTGAGTACGGATTGCTTACAATAAAATTATTGGGTAGTGGAAACATGATATTCATTCAAAACCATTCGTGCGCGACTGCCTGTCAATACGCATTCAGACTGGGATACATAGCGCAAAAAATTACACAGGGACAAGCAGAACACAGGACGAGCGCTAACTTTCAACAATTGATTTATTGCAGCTGGTGAGTATATATATACTCACTGGGACGCCACTACAATAGAACACGCTGAAGGGAAGGGGGAAAAGACAGTCATGTGACTATTATGCCCAAAAATTCGAGCTCTTTCCTTGATATTTTTTGTGCTATGTATCCCAGTCTGAATACATCCCACCAACACGCCCAAACTTCTTCCCTGCTAAAGTCAATACGCCTGTGACTGTCTCTAAGCTCCTCGCTGTTTTCCTTTTTTTCTTAAGGATGTGGTTTCTAACTTCATATCGTGCTTCCGCAGCGTAATTCTTAATTTCAGTAATTAAGCATTCACAGTGCTAAACTATTGCATCTCATTTCCACGAGAACGTACTTTTCAAAATCTATACCGAGTTGCGCTATACCCAGGATCGTCTCGACAGCGTTTTCTATGATTAGCAGCCTACTCAAAAGCTTCTTTTTTCTCCTTCACTGGGATATTCTTACTGCAAGGAAATTACTGCACAGGTGGTCTACCGTTTGAGATCTGCTGTGCCTATTTTTGCTCGCGTTGTATGCTTCGACAGTGGATGAGTCATCGGAATAATTGTCTTCGGAGACTCTTTCACTTGTCTGGGATTCGCATACGAATGGTAAGAAAAAAAAAAGTTGAAGAAGACTGTCTTCGAACCACGCTGGACACCTCACGCGTCACGCAATTCTGAATGTCCTTATTAAAAAAATTTTTTTTTGTTTAACAGTAGTCGGCAGTCTTTTAGTTTTTTAACTGATCACTTTATCGCACTGCAAACACAAAAATGATGAAGAAATTTTCTCCGTACGGCTTGGATGGCGTCATCGCTTGGTTCGATATTAGAATAGAGGAGTACTACGTAACCGTTTCCTATGAACTTGTTCAATGGCATTATGACTGAAAATGTGAAAACGATTTTCTAACCATAGAAGCAAACGGACTGGCTGCAATTAATGCGAAAGAAGCTGTCACTGCGCGGCACAAAATTAGTTGTAAACACCTCCAGTTTCAGAAGACAAGACAGGAACTTGAATCTCCAAGCGTTTAAAAAGTTTGTTCGCTCAATATATAATCCTAAGGCACATGTTTACCTAAGGAGCTGCTGTCTAAATACATGGTGTCTAAGAACATGTTATCTAAATACGTGGTGCCTCTAAATACATGGGAGTTGAACGGAGAAACCCTTCGCTTGGATTTCAGTGCACCAATTCTGACATGATGACTCTCGTTGCACATAAAATATTAAGTTCTAATCTATGGACTGTTGGGCGCAGACTTTCTACTTAGGCATCCATTGTTAAGAAATAATTCCGGTGAATTGAAGAATAAGAAAATAATGAAGCATCATGTTTACTGCGATGGAATTCTGCAATAAAGCTAGGAGATACTTATCACAATACTCTTACTTGCAAACGCTTGAATATCATAGCGAACAAAACATACTACTGAAATTTACTAAGAACTAAAATATCGTACTTACCTACATGTCTTTTTGCAAGCATCGCTAAAACAGTGCAATGATTACGCGTAAGCCATTAATTATTTTTTATACTTGCCCTATCTGGACTCGCTCTGATATTGGCCTCGAGCTCCACCACTGGAAAAGCTGGCGCCACCGTCGGCGTTACGTGCTAGGAGGGATCACGTGGACATAGCGGCCGCGTCGGCTGCTTGGGGAGCGCCGAAGCGAGCTGAAAACGAGAGTTTAAATTCCCTCGTACGCTGCGGTCTTCATTTAGTGGTGAGATTCTCCCGCTTCGAGTGTCTCCTTTACAACGCTTGAAAGCACTTCAATAGGTAGTGGCTGCCTTTGAAGGCGCACAACATGGTAGGCTACTGCTCGGTGCCGCAGTGCCGGACTTACGCAGCAGAGCCCGGTGTCAGCCTTATTCACACGTAGCCGCAGGACAAGAAGCTGCGTGAAGCTTGGCTCGCGAAACATAAAACCGGCAAACGGTCATCGGCTACAACTCGGGTATGCAGCAAGCACAGACGCGAGAAAGATTTCTGCTACGCCGCCGGGTATGCGATGTTCGGAAAACGCGTACTGAGACGCTCGCCCGAGTCCGCTGCCCGACTAATGTCATGACGGTTTGGTCTATGAATTTGTCGATGCTATAGATACTGGCAAGTTCACTGGAGTGGAAAGGGAGTGGTAAGAAGCACATTCATGGCATATGGTCATGTTTGTGTTATGGATTAATGCACTGGATTACCAAAAGAGAAGCAGCGGGAAATCGCACGCTGTGAACGCCGATAAACATACAGTGCGGCGCAACTCGAGAAGTAATATTGAAACGTCCAAGAATTTAGAAGAAAGAAGCGTTGAATCGTCGCGACGGCGCATCACAGTCCCCGTAGGCGTCGAAGCCTCTACAATGAAATTATTTTTGAATAGTTCTGATAGCGCCCACGCAACAATGGTTGCTTGTATACTGTCAAATGCTCATATTCTGCGGCCTAAAGCTTATCGCACGGAGCGAAAACGCGCACGCGGTGAAAGCGAAACAGTGCGCGGACAAGCATCCCGACACGCCGGTCGCTGGGAATCTGCGCGATCGCTGCATTGAGGCTTCGTTCTATTACGCTCCATTTAGTTATACAAACACTATAAGAACATATTTCACATACTCTGCTCTCAGCGTTTGCCTACCTTTCACGCAAGAAGCCGGTTCGGGAGACTCCATCGCGGCGACCGCGCGCAGTGGCGTTCACTGTACGTATTCGGTAAAGAGACATAGCGTCTGTAAACGATTCTGTGCTTTCAGTTTGCCCAAGGTTATTATTTAGACAGTAAAAAACTTATCTCGTTTCAAAAGTACTTACAGAACTATCCGGGAGAGCTCGCGCGTGGTGTTTTCAGTGAGCGCTGATAGCAAATCCTATGAGGAGCGCGCCACGTGATCCCTCATACTACGCCAGCGAGACGCTTCCGATAGATGGCGACTCCGTAACTCCTCGCCGCCAATAGTTTACAGAACTAGAACATGGCCGTTGGCGCGGATTGATGTGCACTTACGTAGCTATAAACTTCGTGCTCCAACCTAAAAAAAAAATATTAAGTTTAGGCAAATACTTTAAAATAACGCGGAATATAAACGACAATTCTGTTCGCAAATTTCCGTGGAAATTATTTTTTTTAAATGCAGCAAATTATGTATATATTGATTCAGTATTTGCGAAATTAAGACATTTCTGCGTTTTACATGTATTTGAACAGTGAACCTAATTTTATGCCACACGGAAAAACTTACCAGCCAAAAAAAAGAAAGAAAAAGGAGTCGGAGTTGATTTCGAGATAAAGCCCTCTTTAGCACATCAAGTTGACACAGAGAAGAAGGCGTCGCAATGAAAATGTCTGCGCACTTTTCGCCATTGTGCAAGACCCCCCAGGACAACTTATATCGGTTGATACAACTAAAACAGTGGCATGCACAAACTTAAATATCCTAATTTGTATCGTAAAGGTCTCAGTGTTCTTGTCTCTGACCATTTCAATATTGCTTCCTGGTGCCATGTTTTTAAGAAAGCTTCCTTGTTATTAAGGAACGACGACGAAGCGTCTTCTTCGTAGAAAGCTTCTATCTGTGTTCTCTGGTTTCTGACGAAATCTTCGCAATTTCCTGGTGCCTTATCTCCCGGTCTTGTGGTCATGGACGCCGAGCCTTCCAGAAGCCCTCCTGGCCAGAGGTCATCACGGCCGTCCTTCACGAGGGAGAGAGGAAGCATGCTCAGTGACACCGAGGACACTGAGCTGTACTCCGTGTCTGGTGAAGACTCATCCGCAGAAGGAGGGCCGAAAGGAGGATCGTCAATGCGAATACATCAACGCAAGCGAGCACGGCGACTCTGAAGTCAAGGCCTGAACGCTGGCCTCACGCCATCGTTTTATTGCCCCAGAAACACCTAAGCATCCTCCGATTGCTGAACAGGCAAGAACTATATGTTTTGTTGGAAGAGGTCGTGCCGAATGAAATTAAAGACATTCGGATAAATACGCGCAAAAACGTCCTCTCCATCGATGTTTCCAACAGGAGTGCGCTCGAAAAACTGAGCAAGATCTTGGAGCTAGGACGTATCAAAGTGCGTTGCTGTATCCCGATGGACGATGCATCCACAGCAGGCGTAATTTATGACATTGATGCCGCCATTCCCAACGCGGACTTGCCTGTCCTCGTCAAGCCAGCAAGTGAGAGTTGTCATGACACGTGTGAGCCGCCTTGGAACTTCGCGCTGCGTCAAACTGATTTTCAAAGGAGCTTGCATGCCATCTCACGTCAAAGTCGGTCACTTCCGACACCTTGTTCGACCCTTCGTACAAAAGCCTCTTCAATGCCATCAGTGATTTAGGTTTGGGCATGTCAAGGCGGTCTATCAAAACTCGTCACTGTGTCCCCGGTGTGCTGAACCTCACGCGGAGCACACTTGCCGGGCTACTGTCCTAAAGTGCGGCAACTGTAATGGTTGCCATGCTGCCTCCTCTAGGGACTGTCCTCGCATCAAGAAAGAGGACACAGTTCTCAAACAAATGATTCGGGAAAATTGGACATACAGGGAGGCTGCTCAAACGATCCGGCGTCGGCATCAGCATCAGCGAACCTCCTCAAAAAAGGCACGGACACGAAAGAAGAGGGGTCCTTCCATTGTAGCACCCACATTCTCCAATCAGGCCTCAAAGGCTCTCGCTGAACAGTACAAGAAAGTCAGCTGAAAGGAATCTTCCTCAGGAAGAATGGCCTGCGCTTCCGAGCCGGCAACTTCCCAAAGAACCACAGATTGTCAAGCCCGCTCGGGAGCCCACTCCTACCGCTGATGACACGCCCAAAGCAGATCGTCAAGTCACTTCAATGCTGCGTCCCCTCATAGATGCCATTCGAGTGATTCTGTCGAACCTTAGAACTACGTCTGCTCAAAGTGCACTGAAAGTACTGGACGCATTAAGCCCAGTGCTTGAATCTCTCGAATGGAGACATGGCCAATCATCCCCAATCCTTTCGAGAAGTAATGCCTTTCAGACTTTCGTCAGGATATATATATTCTTCCCAATCATTGCCATATGTGAGCGTAACGTGTCAAAACTAGTCAGATAATCGATATATTAAGCTGTCATGTCCGCAACAACTGATGCATGCCGCAAATTCATCGTTTTTATTCGTCGAGAACTGACCTATGTTCACCAGCCGATAGCGCCTCACGATGATAGTCAATATGTTTGCCTACAAACTAAAAAGGACAAGCTCATGTTTACACTTGTAGGCGTTTATATATCACCTTCAAGTAATTTTGATCCCAAAAGAATAACCAACATCTTGTCGATGTGCCCTGCTCCATATGTGATCGTCGGAGATTTTATAGCGCACGATATGGCATGGGGAAGCACAAGGACAAACGCAAAAGGGCAAAGGCTAGCAAAAATCGCCTGCAACCATGGCCTTTCACCCCTGAATGACGGCAGTTCAACGTTCATACGAGGCGTGAATTACGGCAGGTGTCTTCACCTAGATTTCGTCTCCAGCTCTTTCACAAGATGTGTTAAACGGTTTTCGGATATCGAGACTCACGGGAGTGATCACATTCACACGCACCTTGTCATCAAAGCCATGTCCAGGTCCCACAGAACCACATTCGATTAATTGCCTGGACTAATTTTACTTCTGCCATGGAAGATGCTGGTTGAGAGGGCTTGTCCTCTGGACTAGAGGAAACAATCAAGCCTGCAATGCGAGACGCCACGAGCAGGGTCATGGTTTCGTCGAAGCACATGGATTTGGATATAGAGTTAGAGCGACTTCGTGCACTCCGTCGTCATGCGGAGCGGCGATACCTGCGTACAAAATCCATCGAAGACCTAAGGACAGCCAGACGACTACACAAGAAAATTTAGCGTCGCATGGATAGATTGGCATCTCGACGTTGCGCAATGTTTTGCCAGTCCCTAGATCCCCGAAAGCCACTTTCCCACATCTGGAGAACCATACGTGGTCTGCGTTTCCTACCTAAACAATAATTCCCCTTCAAAGCGCTGGCGCTCTTCCAGAGGTGACTGGATGCTGATGTTGCAGAAGACTTTACTGCAAGGATCGCTGGTCAAGCAACTGGTCCAGGCTCTCGAGCCCCCAGTAACATCCCTGTTTCACGTGACTGCCGCATGGACCTTCCTTTCACAACGGAGGAACTAGAAGCGGCTCTTGCTCTATGCAGGTCAGCGCTCGTCCTGTGTCCTCCCTTGTCCGTGTTTTTTTTGGCGCTGTTTTAATTATGAATGATCCGTACCAACTAGCTCGCACCCAAACCCTTCTGAGCTATGCAGGTGTTCTTCATCCCTGGGACCAGATGGAATATCCTACCGCGCCTTGAACAACCTGAGTAAAGGCGTGTGGAGAGAACTGTGGATCTCTACAACGTATCCTGGCAAAACGGCATGGTTCCCGAAGAATGGAAGACGAGCCGCTTGGTCCCTCCTCTGAAGCAAGGCAAGTCCCCATTTATACTCAGTTCATAGCGCCCAATAGCACTGGCCAACTGTGTGGGAAAGATAATGGAAAAGTTTATCCTTGCCGGCCTTGAAGTGGTGCCTGGAACACTACAACATGTTCCCAAATCGCATGGCTGGTTTTCTTCGTGATCGCTCATCAGAAGACATTGTTGTTGATTTCGCTACGTATGTCCAGTATCAAAAGTCATGCAGACGATTATCTGCAGCTTTATTCTTGGATGTCATGGGGACACACGATAACGTACCTCACGAGGCTATCCTCGAAGCTCCTGCGGTGGTTGGCCTAGGTTTCTCAATGAATTTCTCATTACCTTTTTATGAGATCGTTCTTTGTGTGCACCGACGATGGTCAAACTCCACGACACAACACTTACCGAGGTGTTCCTCAAGGCGGTGCACTAAGTCCCATCCTATTGATCATCTGCCAGCATCGATCAAAATATCAATGTACGCCGACGACATGTATACGGACTTCAGGTGTGACACGTGCTCAGATACGTACACGACTTTAATAAGCTACTACTCTGACAGCTCTATGCCCCCGCAACCAAGGTCTTGAAATCTCATCAGACAAATGTACTCTGATGGCATTCACTCACAAACCAATGAAACCCTACGCCATCTCAATAAATGGCCAGATATTTTTTTACGAGAAGACCCATTGATTTCTTGGCATAATCATTGATAGATATCGCTCATGGAGCCCGCACGTGACCTACTTGAAACAGCGCCTGACAGCAATCTGCCAGCTTTTCAAGTTTCTGGGCGGAAACATTTGAGGAATGACAGTGCATGCAATATTGGAATTGTACAGGGCTCTATTTCTGGGCCAATACTGACCAACACTTGCCAGACAAATCATCGTGCTCTACAGCCTATTCAAGCTCGAGCTCTCAGGGTTTGTCTTGGCTTGCCAAAATGCACATCGACAGTGGCGACCATTCCTATCACTCGGGACCAAGCCATACAAACACACATTGCGGTGGAAGTGTTGAAAGAGCACATTAGGCACTTTGCCCGTGCCTGTTCCCATCATCTGGCAACACTACCATCAGAGAGACCGCAGGCATCAGTTTGTACTACGATTTCGGATTACTACGCCAGCCTTCCATCAGGCTTCACCCCCGCAACTAAGCCATCGATTCCTCCATGGTGTTTGGATTGACCTGCAGTGCACCTCACCATACCAGGAATCAGGATAAAACCTGAGCTGTCATCCCCTGCTCTTAAACGACTAACTCTGCTCCTTTTGCATGAGAGGTACGCCGACCACATACATATTTATGCTGATGGATCGGCAACTCTCCAGTGTTCCTCTGGAGCCGTGGTTTTCCCAGCGAAATCCACCACCATCACTTTCAAGACGAGTCACCCAACGACACCGACGGCTGCAGAACTTGCAGCTCCTCGCGCTGCACTTCGTCTCGTCAGCCAAGCACAACCTCGAAGATGGTCAATATTCAGTGACTGGAAGGCAGCACTGCAGTGTTTGTTATCAGCCCTGTGGCGTGGACCACACGAACAACTGGTATTCGAGATTTGAGAACTAATCCATACCTTGACTGAAAAAGGACACCACGTGACATTTCAGTGGCTTCCAAGTCACTGCGGCCTCATAGGGAACGAACACGACGATAACGCCGCTCGGTCGGCTCTTCAAGGCGACGAAGAGGAGCCGATACCGTCATCAAGGACAGATGCCGCTAGGGAAGTTCGAATGCTTACCCATGATATCCCGTTCTCCTTGTGGAACGCAGAAAGTTTTCAAAACGACCAGCTGCACAACCTAGAGTCCTGTCTACCCCTTTGGACTCCGGCTGGACTCTGCCATCGCGAAACTACCCTGCTTTGTCGAATATGGCTAGGGGTGGCCTTCACCAAGTCTTTTGCTTTCCGAATAGGATTGGCCGACGACGCCTGGTGTGATGACTGTGGTAGCGAGGAGACTCTTAAACACCTGATCTGGGACTGTCCTCGCTACAATTTACAGAGACAATCGCTCGCAATCGCGATAGCACGTTTTGACCAAGGACCTCTAACAGAGGAACTTATTTTAGAATGCTGACATCACAAGCCATCGCAGGGGAGTGCGACGACGGCACAGTTGCAGTATTTAAAGGCAACAGAATTGGACAAGCGGCTGTAGCCTGAACAAATGTTTATACTGCTGCAAGTGCTACTGTGCTGAGCGGTGACAGCATGCGGTGACAGTGACCGACTGTCATTTTGTGTCTATGCTCCTTTATTTCTTTATCTGTACTTTGCTATCACTTTAGCTCCCCCTCCCGTCTCTCCGCAGCATAGGGTAGCAAACCGGATCTGCCCATCTGGTTAACCTCCCTGCCATTCTCCTTTCCTCTGTCTCGCTCTTTTGTTGTTATTAAAAACCTTTTCTCACTGCAACGCTCAGCAATTCACGGTTAACACAAATGTACTGTTACAAAAGACATTCGCTCGACTACCCTACTTATCGTATTATAGTTCTAGCTCGGTTTATACTACATTTCCTCCGAGGTGGAATTCCGCAAAACTGATTTGTCATATTCAGTGTCCATCAAGCACCATGCGTTTTGTTTAAATGAATAAATAAAAAAGAAAACGTCATATCAAGGCTTTGTTCCAGTTTTGGTACCAAAAAGGATATAGGATCTCGTAGTCGCATCCTCCCCTATGTCTTCAGACAGGACAAGACTAAAGATTTTATAGTTCTCTTATAGATTACCGGTCAATGGAAACGCCGGACATTTGTGCCAGGTTTACATCAGGAACATACGAGTATTTCACAATCTCTACATCACAGGTGACCGTGTGTGGGGCATGGGTCTCTGTCATTTTTCAGGCTTCAGGGAGCACCAGCATAAGACCAACCACAGTCCCTTGGGTTATGGGTCAACCATCACGGCTTATCTAAGTGCTGCGCCGGTAAAAACGCGGTGCGCCGGAAACGCTGCGCTTAGGGCAGCGCAAGCACACGGGTAACCCGGTCTCCGCGTTGAAAGGCAGACTGTGCATCTGGCATCACTGATATATCTATCGCGGAAAACGATTCTGCAGCACTTGGAGCAAGATACCGAATCTCACGACCACGCGACGCCTCCTCGCAAGGGAACACTTATTGCGGAAGAACACGCGGGCAAACGCCGCACTTTTCTTGCAAATACGGTAAAGAGAGGCTTATGCTTAACATATTACGACGACTCGTTTATAGCTGGTCAGCTTGCTGTTGTTCTTATTCAACTAGCGCTGGAACATATCTGAACGAAAGGAAAAACATCGATATCAGATTCCATATTTGTTTCGACAATATTCACGTTTGCATGGAAGTACTGTCCAATGTCTCATATTTAAGAGTGAGACACCAGAAGGTTTGCTTGAATAATTTGCTAAAGAAAAACCAGTTCGCCATTTGCAGCTTCTGTTACCCTTAACTGCTACAGGAGATGCTCAGGTGCTTAACGTCGTCAGGTGATAGAGCAAGAGCAATACGAGCTAAGGAAAAGTCAAAGTGGTTAAATTTTCCATGAATTGCTGATAAGTTTGGTTTTCTACACAGCGCGAGAACGACTACCACCCCTGCCCCGTCGCACTACCATTAGGTATCATGAAACAACAAACGCGCTACTAGACCCTCTTGATTGTGTTACAATTGTGATTACTTACTGCTAAAACATGCTTCTCACGCCGCATGCGGTTCTATCACCTCTAACAATGCGTAGTTGTTGATTCTTAACGAGATTGAACGCTTTGTGCGGGGTTCTTTGAGTAAGAATTGCGTACCGTTGCTTCACAAGTTCTGCAGGCCTCACAGCTGCTGACAGGAAGCAAAAGCAAACGCATATACGCAAATGCATGTGTTGGAGGACGACTTCCCCTGTTTGCTATAAACTTCCGCCATCCAGTTGCTTTGCTTTCGCACGAAAGTTTATCCGTAAACCTATGTTTTCAAGTTTGCAGATGGCGGACATGCTTGACGGTTCTTCAGTAGCACTTATCTGTGTATCCCCTCTTCATGACGCCTCTTTCCTGGTAATTGTTCGCCACTAGTGTAATAGGTCATGTTGAAGCAGATGTAGGACATAGACACAAGAGCAATAACGGACAGCCGTGAAAGAGAGAGGGAGAGAGAACGCCCAATTTGAACCGACAGGAACGGGGGTGTAATCGTTACGTAACAGTCACGCCCAGATTGAAAGAAAGATAACTGAGGATGCCATGTACTTTCTCCGCAGACTAAAATAAGCCTGGGGGTGTTTACTATTTCTATGGATTGAGTGCTCTCGTCCAAAGCAGGGCAAAACAAAAAAGTAGACGCTTCCCAAAATGAAGGTTCCCCGGCGGAATAAGTGCGTGAAAGACCGCTGATGCTATTGAGCCGAGTTTACAGAAGGTGCCACCCTCCCTGTTCTCGTGACACGGAGAGAGCTGACGCCTCTCAAGCGAACGACCTCGCTGCCCAGCGGCCGCTTCGCAAACTATCCGCGGTGTCAAAGGTCACTGGTCCAGCTGCTTCTTCCGGCCGCGCTCTTCGCCGGACAAAGAGAGCTGGCTGTTCTCGGTAATGGAAGCGCAACGCGCACTAAATAGTGTTCGACGTCATTACATCTTTTAGCTTTCGCGCGAAATTCGACCATCCTATAGAAGCACCTACCTGTATGTAATAGCACTGAAGAGATGTGAAGAAAGATAAGAAGGCAGACATCCGAAGAAGCGTCCATTACACGAAATGTGTGCTGAATTTTCAAAAGCACTAAGGTGCTTCTTTTGAGCTAGTCTCCTCACAGGCCCGATTTCGGGACAGAAAAGTAAAGGCGTACGCACTTTTCAGGGCCACTGAGTTTACCACACCACAACCTCTTTGTGTGCCGTTCCAGGGGTAACAAAAATCCACTACCTTGGAACATGAACACTGCAAGTTCTAATACTCAGGTGTACTTCACCATAGACCATCATCCGTGCGCCATAAGGGGAGTGTCGTTATACGGGGAGCATCATCAGCTGGCTTTCGCCTATACGCAGTTACTTCATTTATTCAATTTTGTTGTTGCGATATCTATGGCTCATTGCAGCCGCAGAACAAACACTCTACTTTACAAAAGCATGTCCAGTATCACTGTAACATGGTCATTTACAGAAGCAGATAGAACTTAAAGAGGCGTGATTTTAATCGACATAAGGAAGGCAACAAAACTACGACTCCAATTAAACCACAATCAGTGACACCCAACACGTAGCACCTAACATAACACTTTTGCCCGTGAAATCTTAAACTTTGAGAGAACTTAGGGGAATAACTAACACCAATAAAGTGTGCTGAAGCATGCGCACCCTATTTCTTTGTATAGTTCGCAATGGAAAGAGATAGCACAAAGTCACATTCTTAGCTGCCGCTCAGAAAGGGTTATAACGACATCTATAGCACTTGTAACAGCAGAGATTTAACTTCACACTAAGGCGTCTTTCTCTCCCTTCATTTTTTTTATTTAATGCTGACGCAACGGAAGACGTAACGAGCTTAATCGATGCACGGCAGTGTAAAGTCGTTTTCCGTATTTGAAAGAGGCCACAGACTTATCTATTCGCACATAGGGAGCTGCGCTCAAATACGGAAACACTTGCAACTATCGAGTGCGCCTTAAGGCTGGACTTACAGCGGAAAATATTGCTCCACGGCAGTTTCCAAAAACGATTCCGTTATCCCGGCTGTTTCTTGCGTACTTTAAAGGACGCGCGAATTCGAAGAGCGCACGCTCTTGTCACCGCTCGAGGGGAGGGACTGATAGTCAAGTCAGCAAGGCAAGAGCGCAGGGAGAAGTAAGCCCTCGGACAACTGGGGACCCAGCGGCGACTCTCTTCGCCAGGTATGAAACCATCGCACGGGCGCCTACCATTGGCCGAAAATGACGACACTAGAGCAGGCTCGCCGATTGGCCGAAAATGGCGTCATCTGAGTGGGCTCGCCCATTGGCCGAACGTGACGTGTCTTCGAGACACCGGAGGGCTTAAAAGACGCAGACCGGGAGCAGCAGAGAGCATTTTCCTAGAGCATTCCTTGATTCTTCTCTTTCGAGCTTCTTGCCGCGGGCCGCAGCGTCCGAGTTGCTGCCGGCCCATAATGACTGTAAGACTGTTAACTGAGTCTCACTGTAAATATGTATATAAACCTCCCAAGTTTTCATCCCGAAGTCCTCCTCAATTCCTACAACGTGTGCGCGGCAGCATGCCCGCTATGGAGACCGTCGTGGAGGGAGAGGACATCTCCTAAGATGCGAATCGCCCAGGCTGGACGACGGCCATGGGCAGAAACAAGAAGGCCAAACCGGGACCGACCATTCCGGACCGAGGCAACGAGGGACGAGCAGAGAAGAAGGGAGGCCGCCGCACGGCCGCCCCGCAGAGCGCGCTCAAGCGCCTCATCGCCGCATCGAGGCTCCCCGTGGCTACCGAGGGACCACATTCGCATCATAGTGAGGCCGAGAGACGGCCTCGACGTAAAAAAGTGAGTCAAATTCACCTGGCGGTCGAGAAGCACACCGAAGAAATCAACAGAGCGTGGGAAACGGGACGAGTACCAGAGGTCTGGAAAGAGGCCTCGGTCATACTAATACCGAAACCCGGTAAACTACTTACGGCGGAGAACATGCGGCCAATATCGCTAACCTCGTGCGTAGGCAAGACGGCGGAAAATGCCACACATTACCGAATATCGCGGTACATAGAGAGAAAGGGCCTCTTCCCACATAACATGGTGGTATTCAGACCAGGCCTCTCCACACAGGACGTAATGTTACAACTCAAAAAGCACATAATCGACGTCATAACCAGAGACACCAGTGGCATACTGGCCCTGGACCTAACGAAAGCGTTCGACACGGTGAAACAGATTTCTAACGGAAACGATCTCGGTGATGGGGCTCGGCCGGAAGTTCCACTCTTACATAGGCTCCTTCCTCAGAGACAGGAAATCCACGATCAAAATAGGACAGGCCATGTCCGATTGGTACACGCTGGGCGTGAGGGGCACCCCACAAGGGGCGGTGCACTCCCCACTATTATTCAATCTAGCACTGAAAGGGCTCTCGGACCGGCTGACGAGAGTGACCAACGTCAATCACGCCCTCTACGCAGACGACATTACGGTGCGGTACCCGGGAGGGTCCGACGCAGAAGTCGAGCGGGCTCTTCAAGAGGCGCTGGACACAACGGAAGAGTACCTGCAGAAAACGGGACTCCGTTTGTCACCCAGCAAATCGGAACTGTTGCTGTACAGGCCCTCGAAACAAGGCATGAGGAATTTGATGCCGATCGATCAAATACCGATCAAGTTAAACACGAGTGCCGGCCAGCCAATCCCCAGAGAGGACACTAAAAGAATTCTAGGGCTGCTAATTGAGGCTAAAGGCGGTAACACGCAAACGGTCATGAGGCTCACGTCCAAAACGGAGAACATGCTCCGGCTGATCCTCAGGGTGACGAACCGCAGGGGAGGGCTCAGCGAGAGCAATCTCGTCAGACTTTACCATGCCTTCCTCATGAGTCACGTAAATTACGTAGCCTCGGCGCGAAAATGCACCAAGAGAGACGCGGCCAAGATACACTGATGCGCAAGAGCGTCGAAAGGAGTGCTAGGTCTTCCGATCACTACAAGCACGGAGCGGCTCGATCGGTTAGAGGTCCACATTTCACTAGTAGAAATCAACGAAGCACTGACCAAGGCACAGGTCGTGCGGCTGTCGACCACCAGGGCCGGCAGACGCATCCTAGAAGAAGCAGGGATAAATGCAGAGGCAGAGTGCAACGCATGCAAGGTCGCGCTCAGCGCGGCGGTCAGGGGCACTTTCAAGGTAGAACCGCTTCCGAGAAACGTCTACCCGCAATTCAACGAGGGCACCGAAAGGCGAGGGCCCGAGCCCTGCTGAAATCGACCGCCGACTGCCCGGGACTGGCGGCATTTGTATACGCGGCCCAGTACGGGCGCAGCGACCGTTACGCGGTCGTCTCGATACGCTGGGAGGGTACGATCGTTAAAGCATCATCGGTCAAGGGGGCAACGTCCGAAGTGGCCGAACAGGTGGCAATAGCCATGGCAATGAGGGACCCCGAACGTCCTTACGTGTATACAGATTCGCGATCGGCGGCCAGACCATTCGCCTCGGGCTCGATATCGCGGGAAGCGGCGGCCGTCCTCGGCAGCCAGGGAGCCGCGGGTCATCACATCGTCAAATGGTTTCCAGCCCATATGGGGGCCGACGTGCACCCCGACTTTCCCAACGTCAACGAGCTAGCGCACGGACACGCACGGAGGCGCACGAGGACTCACGCACCGCGGCGATCGTGGCGAGCGAAGTGGCTGGGAGGGAGAGGAGCACCGAGACCCGCTGCTCACCTTCAACGAAATAACAACGCGCTATCAGCTGTCTAGGAGGACCTTCCCGCTCCCTCACGCTAAACTCACCAGACCAGAGTCATCTATATTCAGTATGCTTCAGACAGGGTCGTTCCCCTCGAGAGGCAAACTGAGCCTATATTTACCAGGAGTAGAGCCGCAATGTCTGGATTGTGGCGAATCGTACTGCTCGCTAACGCACATGCCCTGGCAATGCTCCGCGTTAAGCGGCACCGTGTTCAGTAAAGAATACTGGGTGGACGCCCTGCGAAGCGATGACCACCAGACCCAGCTCCGGGTCGTCCAGAGGGCTCACGAAAGGGCGGAGGCTCACGGGCTTCCCGTCCCAACGTGGGTGTGGCCCGCGACCCCTGCCGACCACTAAACCAAGAGTGGCCGGGGAGGGGTTCCTCAGGACCCAATAAAGTTATTTCCTCCTCCTTTTTGCCAATATAAAGCAGAACCTTACTACTTCGGGTGCACGTGGTTTCAAAAGGTTCACATCCTGATAGCCTTATGGTGGCGGATAAGTTCGGCTCACATATGACCAGTATAGGAAAGTGGTTTTCAAACACGAACTGCCGGAAATCTGAAATACATGACCTTAGGCCTCCCACCTTCTATTGGAATATAGAGGCGCTTCTCACATTACCCCGCAACAATCGCTGTAGTTGCCGATGAGCCATGGTTCTAGCGTAGAAATCCTGAAGCACTGCACTTCTGAAGGCTCGCGAGAACCAAGCACTTGCAACGCACTTCGGGCTGGTGGTGTCTGTAGCTTGTCCAGAAGAACACGGATAGCACTCACCAGAGAGCTGATCATGACCAAAATTTGTTGATCTTGGTCCGTCAATTTATCAGGAACAGACGAAGTGTCCCTTGCTGTAGAAGTCTGGTCTCGCTCAGTAGGTGCATGTAGGTGGATGTACTGTATGTATTGCATGTATCTTCGGGAGTTCAAACCAAACGTCAGCTGCCGTGCTGTGCGATGCCCCTTTGCCCTTTGAGCTGACTGCGTTTTGCCTGGGCGGAAAAAAATGGTGATGTACGTGGCCTGCGTTGTACAGAGGCTCTGGAGGTTCTTGATGGGCTTTGGCGACATAATCGTCGTCGCTGAATAGATGTTGCTGGTTCTCGGTGAGACGAGTTGTCTCTAACCATTTTCTTCAATATTTCCTTTCGAATCAAATGGCATTCTTTCGAGGATGCATCGTGAGGGCCGCTGCAGTTAGGGTTAGTTAGGGCCGCACGTGTTAGTGCTGTGGGGCCCAGTGCATCAAGAACACACGACAGTGTTTTTGCACAAACTATTCACAATGTTTAACTTCATGCACTTCCATCATTGCACTGGTCTTGGTATAAAGGGGCGAACTGCGTGTCGGAAGTGACCCACCTTTACACGTGATGGAAGAGATCCACCCTTAAATATGATCTTAACGCCCGTGACGTGCCGAGACGAAACGTGTTTGTGCTGACGGTGTTTTCTGTAGCTGGCTTGATTAAGACCGACAGATCGGCGTCGACAATAGTCTCGTCAACATCGTAAATTACACCAATACTGACTTCTTTGCCCAGCGGAATATGAGGGCGGACTTTCATCCTGTCTAGTTCGATGACTTGTGCAAAGAATCTGACACAGCCGTGTGTTCTACGTCAATCGCAAGGACGTTCTTACGGGTGTTCACTCTGATGACTGATTTCAACAGGCAAGACGCCGCTTGCCTGTTGAGGCGTCTCAGGTTGCCAGTGGTGATAACTGGCGCGATAAGGATGGTGAGTACCTCGGTATTCCGCGAAGATGTCATGACGGACGTACTCCAACTCGATGATGTGTTGCGAAACCTTCTCTTTGCTTTAGGACTTCGCACCAGCTCGAAGGTCTCGTCACAAGATTCTTTACTGCTGACAGAGTACTTCCTGGAGGCAGCCGCCGCGGGCACTGCCAAGTCCAGCAGGCGCGCGTGTGACCATCTCCATCCCAACTAAACAAGAAACCGCAATATACTGGCAAAGTCTAAGAAATTCGCAAAATCTTAGAGCTGGAAGACTCGGCGTTCTGATTGAAAAGCATATCGTCTTCGTCCCGTCAAGGCCATTCCGAATTGTTCAGTTAGTGATGGCGGTAGTGGTGTTGCAGCAGGCGAGGATAGCCTGGCATACGAAGCCAGCAATTGTTCCGCCTGCCTCCTGTGGGTTTTCAGGAGTGTGTCACCAGATGTCGAAGAGCCCCGTGTCTCGCACGAAGGCAATCAGCAGTCGTTGCGCTCTCTTAATGATTGCCGCGTGCCCTCCGGGGAAACCGACGTCTTCAAATGTCCTGTGCCAAAGACCATTCTTTTGCAGACTTTCGACAATTTCTTTTCTGTCTTTGTCGAAATGCGTGCACAGCCAAATGAAATGTTCGGTGACGCCAATACCATCACAGAAGGCACAGAGTGGGAAAGCGCATAATCCAGTCTTAAATAACCAAGCCTGAGTCGGTTCTCATGCGGTACAACAGCGTTGCGTCTTCGCGAGTAACTCCATGGGTCGAGCAGGCTTGGTGTGAAGTCTTATTGATCGCCCTATAAAGGGATTGCGGATTATATCCTTAGAGTTCTGACAGTTGTTAAGCGTTTTCAACTTTGGGACACATGTCAGCGCTCGGCGTGCAAGAGCGTCAGCTCTCTCATTTCCTTCAATTCCTACATGCATGGGATGGGATCCACTGAAATTTTACCCTAAATCCCTTGCTCATTACATCTTTAATCATTGCCAGAGATTGCCTTGTAAACTTCTCTCGAGGTAGGCCACGGTGAAATCATTGTAACGCTGACTTTGAGTCCGTCTACGACACCATGTCTCGTGAAGAATAGGCCCGTAGTTTTCGCAAAGCCGGGGTAATCGCGGCGCTTTCTACTGTTGTTGACGAAACTACGCAATCCAGGTGGCCAGATCATGACACATTAAGGGAAAGTACGCAGAATTCCGCTGGGCAGCTATCTGTCTGTGCACACACCGACCCATCTGCATACACTTGTAGGTGGCTTTGAAACGCTGTGTTCAAGTGGTCCAGCACAAGAAACTTTGCTTCGGCGGTGGAAATGGTGCGTGTCGCCGATAAGTGGGGTACACTGAGGCAGCAGATAACATCTGGAAAAGACCATGGCGGTTCGAGGCGACTCCGTTTAGGCCATTCCAGTCCTAATAATCGGAAGGTGTTCAGTGCAACATAGATATGGGAGCGAGTACTTGCTCTTAGCTACCAGAGAAGCGCCGTGCCTGTGGGGGACTAGCCCAGCCTTACTAGTTGCGTCAGCAAGGCCTGACATGCCAAAAGGCGGAGTGGAAGAGACTCTGCTTTATTACTAACCTTCTTGTTTGAAGCCACCTGAGGAACTCCTATCGCTAAGCAAAGCCACTTCGTACACTGCTTCCAAGCGCTCGAATTGACTCGGCAATGGTGATATCAGCGGCAGCTGATAGAGAATGCGGCTTGCTATCAGCGCAGAGTTCAGTTTAAGCATGGCCATATGAGTGTTTCCCCAACGTACACCTGTCATGCAACGAAGTGCATTGATTCTTTGCACTAGTACAGCCGCAATACTTTCAACTGCGCGTCACCATATCAGCTTGCTGTCGATGGTGACGCCCAGTAATCGAACACTAGTTGCACGACGAATTGGATGGCCTCTAATATTCAGCGTCAGGCACGTTGACTTCCGCCTCACTCCCAGGAAAAGCAAGTAGGCAGATTTTCCCGCGGATAATGGTAGGCCAAGCGTAGGTAAGTGACGATCGATGACTGAGATTGCACCCTGGGCTATCCGGACCAAAGGTTTGTGTTGATACCCCGAGATCCAAACACAGATGTCATTTACGTAGATGAACATTTTAACTGCCGTCTAACTTACCTTCAGTGCATCTGGATGGCTGGCTATGGGACAGGAGATAGGGTACTTCCTTGTGGGATGCTGAAGGAAATGCGTCACTTTTCGCTCATTATATTTCCGAACTTAACATGGACACTTCAATCTCTAAGATATTCATGGATGAATCGAAGAGTCAATTGCAATACTTTGTGTATGCTGGGTTTGTCAGTACAGAAGACGGAAAGATCATCTGCGTAAGCCCTGGGTTGTTAGAGCTTGAAGATGTTAAAAACCGGAATGGGTCCACCTTGAATAATGCTAATACACAACGGTTAGGTAATTGGCAGATTGAAGTGGCGATAAGGGACGCTCTTTTACCGAAGAAAGTAAGGGCCCAGGTTTTGGAACAGTACTATCAAGAATGATGCGAGTAGAACAATGAATATAGCACATGCAAACTCCTTTAAAAGAATTGATCCAATATTTACATGTTCTAAATGTCCAAAGAAAAAACAAGATTAACGCTATCAAACACTTTCGATAAATCAATCTGAAGTAGCGCGAGGTATTCGGAGTGGCATAACCTTTCTAGAATGTCCCAGAAGAACATGGCATTCCTATAGACTACAAAACAATGATCAGTCGTTTCGTCATGTGGACGCAAACGGCAGTTCGTCAACTATGGCACGAAACGGCCCCTTTTCTCCAACCAGGTTTTCGCAAAAATGTTTTGACCCCTGAAGGAATGATCATTCGATGGACACACTCAAGTACATATATATATAAATAGCATTCCAAATAAGGCGCACGGTAAAGGAAAACAGGAAACAATGTGTCTATGAGCACAGCACAATATTTTTCCGGCAGGCAGTGAAAATATAATCCATACTAAAGGGAGTCTAGAGAAAGCAAAAACCTTTTAACGATATCTTTCAAGAAGCCTTAATGGCCGTTAGTGCATCTGTGATAGATGACGAAGCCACTATTTCTGGGATGTAGTTGATGAAACGAAGTTGTAACATCTCTGTTAGAAATAGACTGCTTACATCACGACAGGAGAATAACCGGGAGACAAGCTGTCGAAAAAAGGGGTTAACCAGGAAGAAAAAATTCGCGCAGAAACTCCTCTTGGAGTTATCTAAAACATACGCAAGCATTTGCTACTAATCACCTGCTTTACGTCACCGTATGCTGCTGTGTTTGGTATAATGACGAGAAACACAGGCTAAGTCCTATAGATAGACAGAGAAACGCAGTTCCAAGGTCGTGATATAAATTAGACCAGCGTAATACGACGGCGTCATGCTGTCTGCAGCCCCCCCCCCCCCCCCTTCGCCCTGGTAGCATTGCCGTCGGGAAGCATCAGCTTCTTTCTTCGTCTGTTGTTGCTGTAGATCTCGGTCAGTCACCGTCCATTAACCTTTGTTGCTGTTGTTCCCCGCTCGTCCGAGGTGCCTCCTTGAGTTGTTTCTGTCGTAACCTAAGCTGCCGCTGCATGCTTGCTACGGTTGCAAAACACAGTATACATGTGGTTTTACGTCGCTTCGCAAGAACAAATGGGCAGCGCAGTAACCAAGATGCCTGACTTTCAATCAAAACATCGCCGGTTCGAAACTCATTGTCGCTAATTGACGTTTATATACATCTGATTTCTTACTGTTTCGTTGATTCATTTTTGTTACTACAACATTATCTTTATGCAGCGAAAGCGTTACGCGTCAACGACGGTTTTCCTCAGTGAGTCGACACAGAAATGCTTACGGATTTAAAAATGAAAGGGAGGGAGAAAAAGGTTATCATACGAGTTCCATGCAAAAGAAGCGAACACGCGATGGAAAGCTTTCAACCTAAGCTGCGAGCAGTCTAATGACTGCAGAATGTACATAAGTCGAGCTACTAGGGACACATTGCAAGCTTCAGTTCGGCTAAATATAGATAACTGTCACCCGTGCCAGTTGTTAACCTTACTTTGTACTTCTGGCACTTCCGCTGACCAGTGAGGGTTACTATTGCCGAATTGAGAGACGGGCGCACGTAAGTACTTGAAGTTCTGCCTCCCCTGGATACTTGCGAAGTGAGTTGGCATCGTACACCATACACAGAAGGAAAATTCTGAACCCTCCTAAAAATTAACTACTTCACTGGAAGCTGCACAAATCTGCTGCGTTATGGCATGGCCACTAGCTATACTTTTTTTATCAGCACCGAGAAAGGCTATATGGCATCTGCATAGACAAAAGTACACGAACCTGCATAGACGAAGTACACGACAATGCGAATCAGCGATACGTATGATCCTTCATAATTTGGGCGCAAAGCCGTTCCACGTACAAAGCGAAATTTGAAGGGGACAATGGAAAACCTTGCCAATTCCGACGACCTGAGGTACACCAAAGTCTAATTAGAGATGGAGGCTTTCTGACGGAAGTTACGACACATTGTAAAGCAAGTTCGATTTCTTTCGCAACGCCTTTTTTCGGACTTTGTGGGAATAGTCTTCTTGTTATCATACTGGGCAAATTATACACAAAACTTGGCTCCGACAAATGTGGAATCTGTGGTTACCGCTGAAAGCGCCTTTCTTTTCAAAACCGGGGTGACCGCTGCATTGCCCAAGGACGTCGGTGTTTACATTGACGTGCAACGCTCACGTCTTCTACAACGCGTAGTCGCTACAGTTTACTCTCCACACACACCTGCAGTGCAAGACGAGCGTAATACACCGCTGTTACCATACATGTTCCTCTCGAAAAAGGAGACATCACTGTTTCTATTTTCATGTGAGAATCCCTCAGTATCCCATCGGCTGCCCCATCGCCAGAGCAGTAGCAGACGATTTACATTCGCAGGCGGATACCACGCCTCCGGACCATGCCGTCGAGCTCTGGCGAGCATTACTATTGCTCCTCCAGGACCCGGCGGCACCACCGGTCGGCGATCGGCTCCGCGACAGCCACAAGAGTCATGCGGCCCCAACTTAGCCTGCCTCCAGGACGTTTGTTAATAAAAGGGAGGCAGCCTCACCCTTCCCCTTTTGCAATAATACCCCCTCCAGTTCCACCGCAGCGCCCTCGGTGCATTCTAAGTGGAATAAACGTGGTTTCGTTCATTCATTCATGCGCAAATGGGTCGTTTGTTAGAAGAAACCTCTATTTATTACATTCGTGTGCTTGTTTTTAAGGGTGTACAAATCGCTATGCATGCGCATGCTATTAAAGATAAGCTTAACACCGCGGCATGTTTCAAGCATTCCCGATTACGCAACGTGAGTAGCCAATCGCATAGTTGGATAGTCGACAGGCATGGCTCGCCCGACTGACGTCACGCACCCCCATACGTAGCAGTAGACTGGGCGGCTGAAAACTCACTGGAGCAGCGCCGCGTCGATCAGTAGCGATGCGCATCTTTAAAACCTTACAACAAATTACACGCTTTACTCAGCGCGCTCAAATGTGCCACTTAATGACGAGAAAGGCCCGCCCCGTTTGCACAACATCGTCTAAACCGTTTCAGGGTCCCTCAAGCGACGACAGGAGCAGGCAGCTGTTATTCCATTTCACGCCTGCCCAACCACTATCCGCGTTTCCTTTCGTGCATCTGCTTATACTCGAAATCGGACGGTACAAAGTGCAGCAGCCCCGGCAATAGTAAAAGTCTCCCACGTGGAGACAACAGGCGCGAGGAGGAGGTCGGGCAAAGGGGAAAAGAAACGATCGAGGGGAGCGTAGCGTGTGCCAACCTATATAGACGCCAGCGCGCGCCGATCGTCCCGGTGAACTTGAGACCTCCGCCGCCGCCGCCGCCGAGCTGGCGCACGCCTGGCGGCACGCGGAAATAAGTCAGGAGTCCAACCTGCGACGAGGAGGGGAAGCCGTCAAAACAAACGTGTTTCTGCCTCGCGGTCAGTGGCACGCGCGCGCTATTTCGAGACGGCGCGCGCGCGCTCCTCGCCCTCCTCGTTCTTGCCACGTGCGTCGCATACGCGCGAACTCAAAAGTGCTGCTTGCCGTTTCGTCCTGTTACCGATTCGCTTTCCTCTGGTCCACTGGCCCATTTATGGCTGATGTAACTTCCGCGTCCTGGACGCCGAAGAAAGTGCGTCCCTTGTGCGTAAGAGCGCGCGACACGGAAAACAGCAAGGCGCGCGCGCGCGTCGTGAAGGGCGCGTGGGCTGCGCGGGAAGGAAGTCGACTCCGATTCGGCCTCGGACGCTGCTTTTTCTTTTTTATTGTTTTGACGCTGTGCAAGAGCAACAAGATGGCCTCCATCTCCTTGTCGGGAGCACGAACCACGGGGTGTTATTCTGCGCGTGGTCATACGTTGTGCGTATAAAACAGACTAGAGCGAGCGTCGAGGAAAATGGGCCAGGCGCTACATAAAGTGCATGGCGGCGATTGTGCGACAGGTTTCTTACGCCAAGCACGATTGCTGTAGAGCTGCCGCTGAAGACCGCAACTTCGCATGCTCCCTCGCTCATAGATGCCAGACAGCCATTCGGCACCCTCTTCGCAACAAGTGGAGATTCCTGTATCGTAAATGTTCAAAGAATGTTATAAGCGATGAAATCCATTGCTTGTTATTGACTTCGTCAGACAACGATGACTGCGCAGAGGTGGATATCGGTCACGAGATGGAGCACTTGCAAGGGGCGACTTGCGTGTTGCTACACTATCGCTGCTTCGCTGCTTGAGATTACCCCCACAGGTCCCACGATATATATATATATCGATGTACCCAACCTCGCACTCACTGGTGTCTTTGTGTGAAGCAATGTGTTGCGCTCCACGCTGCATTAATTTGACGTCTTGTACGAAAAAGGTGATATCCGAAGTTTCACACTGCCTCAACCTCATCGGTCAATTATTGAGGCAGCTCAATCCCTCTGTCTCTTTTGCAGGGGTAACCTAATAAACAACTTTGAACATCGTACGCAGTTTTGGTCTCCAGTGCAGTTAAAGTACATGCCAATGTATAACCAGAGACGGCAGCTCGGGCAGAGCCTTTTGTAAATAACGCCGAACTCACTTTCTTGCCAGAACCGTTGGAACAGCGCTGTCACCAAGACCTAGCATATTGCCCAACCATATCAGCAAACACGTTGTCTTCCACCCTGACACACGGAAAGAACATCCATTACGATAAATAACGAGAAAATGTATCCGAAAGAATTGTTTTTACTTCGATGTGACTGAGTCGCTGGCAGCCCATCGCTTGTCATCAGTGTTGCCCAACTTGTCAATCAATGTGGTAGCGCCCTAACGCAATATCAATATTTTTCGTCCGCTTGCCAGCAGCTACCTTCCATTGACAATAATTTTAGAGGACTTCCCCTCGTCCCCCCACCAGAGATAACATATCAGGTTAAATTTTACTCTGAACATTCTTCCTGGCTAATTTGGTAGCGTGATTTCCAAAGGCAATTTTGTAAACGAATGATATTGTTGCGAGAACTATTTATTGAATATCTGTAGTTCCCCTAACCACAGGGTACGGGAGGGCATGGGATAGGCGGGACATGGCTGAGATTAGAAGTTAGGTAGGGTGTTAGGTAATGGGTTTCGTCAATGGCAGTCTTGAAGCTAGAAGCATTAGTAAGAGTGGTGTCAATTGTTAGGGCATTCCAATCACTGGCTGTGTATAGAACAAACGATTCTTGGTATGATGCCGTAATGACAAGAAGCGGGTGCCCGTCATTTAGGTGGCTGTTGCGTGTGATATGTTGCGCTAGTGTGATTGCCTTTGAATCTGGACACAATGAATAAAAAAAAAACTTATGAAAGAGAGAGAGAGAGATGGGCACATTTACTGTACGAAGCGAAGGTAGGAAGATAATTTTGTCCTTTTGTTGCCGAGATGCTACAATTTCATAGTCGTCAAGGATGGACGATTCATCTTTCACGACTATTCCAATTATTCTCCACGACATGACAACGATTCAGGCGCTCTGAATCATTACAATGCATGGTTTTCGATAGTGATCACTATTGCGAATGTGTCATTCTCATAAAGCAATGAGCACCTATTGCGGTGAATGTTTTGCGCGGAATGCGGCGAATTTCAATGTACCGCGAGCTTGCCAATACACGTCTAAGAGTTTAACTTTAATTGTAGATACTGCTCCAAGCGTGCCAGCCCCATTTGCTTTTCGTTCATTTCATTCATTTGCTTTGTGTGAAAGTTAACGAGTACAAATTAATTACCTGTAGCCATAGGCGTAACCAGGCAGAGAGAGAACATGACCTTTCCAGCAAGGTTTCCCTTCGAAAAGGGAGGGTACGAGCTGGTGTGATCGACTTTAGGATTTGTAGCACGTTGCATAGCTTTTATGCATGCAATTTTTTCTTTCTTTCTCCCTCTTTATCTCCCCTGTTCGTGTATAACCTTTTATGCCATTTACCCGTTTCTTCAGCACAGGTTAGGCAGCCGGTATTTACAATTGCTAACTTCTCTGTCTTATGCTATCTTTTTCATTCTCCTCCTCCTCCTGTGACGAAAAGCTAGCTTTGATGGGGAAGCAAGTAGGCTCTATATGATTCCTTCCCTGCCAATTTAATTTCTAGCGTGCAGTATCATTCTCCACATAATTTCACACCTCTCAGACTCTCAAGGAGACCAGCAGAGTGGGTGCAGCATTCGCTATGAAAATAAATATCCGGTAGGGAGATCCGCCTCCAGCGTTAACCATCAAATGTTAGATTACCTCTGGCAAGAGCGCTAGTCAGTTTGGAGCATACTTCACCATCAGGTTTGATATATGCATTCTGGCACGCGCACTCTCGTTAGCTGAGTGGGACACCGCGCATACAAGGTGCACCAGACATTCACAGGCTCAACCCTTCGCTGCAACTCAGACCTCCAACTGGACTGCACCGACGCGAAGCGGTTCTTCTGTGTCGGTTGTCGTTGGGAGTTGCCTTCAAGAAAGCTTATTCAACAGTAATTGAAATGGCTGACAGTTCTGCATGCGATCTCTGCCGCGTAGAGGAAAACACTGACGACCTATTGTGTCACTGTTATCAGTTTGAAGCACAAAGACAATCTATGCCCAATGCATTCAGTAAACTAGATGATCGTATTCTGAGTGAACAGACAACACTGGTCCCCATTGATCATCGGCTCACAAGGCACTAAAGGCACTTTTATGCTTTCTGAGAACATCTGGCCTGTGCGAGCACTGTTGACTCTGCAGTACTGTTCATGGATGTATCTGTACACCATCTCCCTGCCTCCGCTTTCAATATATATATATATATATATATATATATATATATATATATATATATATATATATATATGTCTCTTTCTTTCTGTCTACGTGTATGCCAAGGCAAACGGCATTAATTATAGGCGGAAAGAGGCCCCATCCCTCTCCGGAAAACTTCGGAAGAGGCTCGGGCTCCGGAGCCTCCTAGTAGTCGGCGCCTATGGCACGAATACCCTGAATACTGTTTAGAGGTGAGGCTAAATGCAGCCTTCGACTTCGAGACTCAGCTTTGAAAAAGAGATTGGCAGGCGTGAAGCAGACACCATCCCATAGATCTACTCTGACAAGGGCAACAGCAGGTTCCGAAAAGCATTCGCCATCTAATGTGACCTCTGAAAAGACGACATGCAGGTTCGGAGCAGCATTCAATTTCGAAACGTTCCCATGGCAGAGAAATGGGAAGACTCAAGACGAAATAAGCAACCAAAATCAACTTAGGAAAGAAGATCGGTTTTCGCGGTACAACTACCTCGTACGCTTACCTCTGACAGGGAGAGTGTCAGACTTAGAGAAGTTTAACAAGGCGTGTTGTTGAGCGAGCTGATTCATGATAAGAAATAAGCTAAAATAGCAAGAATGACACTGACAGAAACACGAACAGCCCACTTGTTAGTGAACGCTGGTGCTGTTCGCTGTGCTGTCCATGCTTTTTCTTCCTCTTTTTCAAAATTTATTCCGTATCAAGAAGAAGCTCAATATCAAAATCAACTTTGGCGAGGAAACTGGGTGGCTCAAAAATAAGTCAGCATCAGAGATTCCTTGCAGCAACCGTACCAACTTGCTGAGAGCACCATTCCCCAACAAGCGTTACCTCTGGTAAGGAGGCCAGTAGGCATGGAGCTGCTTTCATAATGTAATTTTTGGCTAGAAGGCTAGATGGCTCGTAAGCAAATGTCCATCGCCAAAGCTCATCTCCAAGAAAACCAAATTTACTCCCGCTTCATGGGACTATGGAACCTTTCTTTTCCATAGAACCTCATGTAAAATTATATTGTGTGTTGATTGCGAAACAAATACGCAATAAGTTTCAAATATCAAATCAATCTTTTTCTTTTTTTAATGCAGTGGCGTTGAAGGAACGTAATAAAGCCCTGTGCACTGACCTGACGAAGCATGTACACCTAGCATAAAGACCACCCGACTCGAAATAGAAGCGCAGTTATGCTTCTACGTGGAACATATGCCCTTATTCGGATGTCCTGACATGATTCAAACATAAGCTTACGGTAAGGACAACCAAAAACAAACTTGCATGTGATCAGATCCCAACCATACAGCCCAATCAGGTTTCTAGCGTTCCTACAACGCATACTCCGCCAAGGCAGCTTCTAGGTCATATCCCTGTCTCGTTTCCAGTTGTTGTGAAGGCCGGATTATACGAGATATCGCGCGATCCGGCATATTGTTTCGAAGAGCGAGCCGCAGTCATTGCGTAAACTTTTTTCATACCGTTGGTATATTAAGCGAATAAAAACAGCCTTAGTTTTGGCGCGTTAAATCACCTCATCCAGTAATGAAAACTCTCTCGGGTAGGGTGAAACTCGGCCTTACTGAATCGGGCCCCTCGGTTAACCCCTTTCTTCTCGTTCATTGCATAACGAGGGTCTCGAATCAGACAACACTGATGCCTTCACGTAGCACGCGGGAGTTTATTGACCACTTGCCTTCACCCAAAAGGACTACGTATTCGTGACGCCTGCGGCAGAAAGGATGTTCCACGTCCGCCGCCAAGGTTTGTGAGTGTTTAGTTCTCGTAGTAACACATAAATACTCCGGAAAGGGGTTCGGAATACGGCGCCACGGTAGCTCAATTGGTAGAGCAACGTACGCACAATGCGAAAGACGTTGAATCGTTCCCCGCCTGCGGCATGTTGTTTTTTTCATCCACTTTCATTTCCATTAATTTAAATTTCTTTATTTCAGTTATTAAGCACAAGTGATTTCCCCTGTGTTGTCCTTGGTGTCATTGCTTGTTGGCTACTGATGATATTAACAAACTAAATTACAGTTATTCTTGAAATCTCATGGTCCGTACACGTGAACAAACGATATTGATTACGCGGTATGAATTCAGCAGGGATAGAAATACGAATATATCGAACTTCGTTCTCCCAAGCGTAATCAAGGGGCACGAACTCTTCTTCATACCCATTGCTCCCACGAGCAACGGGAACGGACCAAAACTCAGCGCAACTTATTCGATAATAATGTTTCTGTACCTCAACCTAGGCTAGGTCGCGTATACAATTCACATTTCTTCGGGTTTCTGTTTTAAATGCAGCATTTCGCTACGTGCCGGTTCCGGCACAGTAGCGATTTTGTCGAGACAAGCGGCGTGTCCTAATTGATAGCTTCCGACAGCGCCCGACCTCCAGGCGACCTCTGCAGCCAAGCCCACCCGCAGCGCGACCGCGCGCACGGGAGCCGTATATTCGCGAGGACCTTGATTGAGCCGAGCGAGTCAAACATCCCCGCGAGTCGCTCGCACCGTCTCCGCGGCATTCCAAGAAGACCGCGCGGAATGCGTCGCGCACGCCTGCACCAACGGCGCTGCGCGACGGCCTACATTGAGGAACGGGCCCTGCTCTTGGCTGCGCATCGCGTCGTCGAAATCGCCGCCGAAATCACCGCCGGCAGCGGCGCGATCTGCTTTCGCGCTTCGCCTTGTGGCGCGGATGCAGGCAGCGAAGGTGACCCGGTAAAGCGTGCGGGGATCGGTATTCGCGGCACTAAGGCGTCGTCGCCCTACACGGCACGTTCGCGCGTCACTCAATTTGACGAACCCTACAGCGACTATACTTTCTCGAGACGTTGCCGTTCGTCGCCCGCCCCCGGTCGGGAGATGTGGGCCAAAGGAAACGCTTGTTTTTCTCTCGGTAGCAATTATATGGACAATCCAGGCGCATGTTTGCCGTTGGCGTCGGCGTGATGTTCCGTATATATATATATATATATAGAGAGAGAGAGAGAGAGAGAGATATGAAAAGGAAAGGCACGGATATTAACCAGATATTAGTCTCCGGTTTGCTACCGAACGCTAGGGTTAGGAGATAGGGGTTAGAAAGAGTACAGAGAGGGAAGGGTTAAAATAATGCCTACAGAGGGACACACACACGAAGGGCGTTCCAGCTTAGAGGCTGCGCTTTTTGCGACACTCGCAAATACACGTTGTCAGGAGTGGGGGCTCAATCCCATCGCTCGATATCCGTTGCCAAGATTGGAGTCCGGCATGAATTCGAAGGTAGCTGGCCCATGCCGTCGTCCAACTTATCCACGCTGAGGACGTTGATGAAGGGAAGAACTGCTTCTCATCGAGAACAAGGAATATGGGTTTATTTACAGAAATTAAATCAGTCTAACATGACTGCTTGAGAAAAATAGTGTCAGTCCAACGTGACTGCACGAGAGAAGTGAATCAGTCTAACATGACTGCTCAAGAGAAGTGTATCTAGCATTCGTACAACAGCAGTTTTTATACACTCGGTCCGCCGGCCATACGAGGCGGCGACTGTTCGTTTACTCATCGCCAACTTGCCGCCGCCCCGCACAACAGTTTACGTACACAAAGGCACACACATTCCGATGCCCGACGCCGGCGTTGGAGGGGTGCCGTTCCGGGAAGTATCGGCGCCAATGGTGGGTAGCTCGTTGTCTTGCGTCTGGTCGAGGCATGGGAAGCACCAAAAAACGGCTTTCCCGCGGCAGCTTGTTCATGCGTATCAGATCAGGTCCGCGCTGGAGAGCTCCGGAACCATTGTTCGCCCACCGAACTCGTTCCGTCACAATGACGATGGGGCTGGTGGATGGAGGCGGTTTTCAGCACAAAGGCCGCTTCTTCGAACGCCTCCTAGCTGCAGCGACGGAGAGTGGGGGATGCGCGTCTTGTCCCCCAGTCGTAACTGGGTGGCAATCTTGCCTTGCAGCTCGCCATTCTTAACAATGTAGTATATGTCGTTGCGCGTCATATGCTACATGTACGTGCGAGTGAAAGCACGCGAAGGAAGCCGACAATCGCGGCTCCATTTGGCACGCACGGAGAAAACGGAGAGCAAACACGCTGTCTTCCGCCGCGCGAAAGGCCGTAGGGTGAATGGAGGGACGTAGGAGGAGCGGCATTGCGCTCCGGCAGCAACTGCACATTTCGCGATCGGACGCAAGAGGAACTGAGGATGGCGGCTCAATCTCACGCGCCATATATGTAGGAAAGAGTACAGGCAGCACGGGAAAGAGTGGGAGCGGCTTCAACTCCACCAGCAAGTGCCTACTTTGTTGACAGCAACCTGCAGACGGCTCCGTCTGCAGATCCCTTTCAAGATATGAGTCGTCGCGGCTCATACATTTGCGCGCGCTGCGTTCAAGCCCCTCTTGCGTTGAAGCGATAGACCGCACGAAGGTCCCTTCGCTCGCTGCTGCTGCCGCACTTGCTCACACCAGCGTCCAGCGTTTTGCAGCGAGAGTGCGCGCTCATCGAGTGTGATGCGTTCATGTTTGCTTGTGCGCACTGACACTATGCTTGTTAATTCAATTAGTAAGTGAATGTTTCCAAGTTTATACGGCTGATAAAACTACTATCCTTACTTCGTATAGCTGCCTACTAAATTTGCTATCGCAATTGATATTTCGCCTTTTGAGCGAAACTGCGACTTTATTGCACCACGCTTTGTGTGCCACACCTTCCGCGATGTCATAGGGCGCGCACGCCTACCCGTATAGAAAGGTCGGTACTGGATGCAAGTTTCCACTTCGCTAATCTAAGCTTCCTCTAAACCTATGCATTACTTTGAATCATGCTTTCGCTAAACAGAACTCACGTATAACTATAGGTGCTGCGTGAATTCGATGAATGAACAGTGGAAAACATCCGCGCCTTTCAATTAACAAGAAACTGGAAGCTTCTCTTAAAGCTTATTTAACTAAATTATGGAGTTTTACGTGCCGAAACCATGATCTGATTATGAGGTACGCCGTAGTGGAGGACTCCTGAAAACTTGGCCATCTGGGTATCTTTAACGTGCACCCAATGCACGACACATGGACGTTCTTGCAATTCGATCCCGCGACATCGTGCTTAGCAGCGTAACGCCGTAGGCGCTAAGCGCCCACGGCGGGTGCATGGTACTTTTTCAGAACGTTACATGAGCAATCGACCGTTCCTTGCCAGCACACTAAAGCGGAAATAAAACTCGTTTTATATTCCAGGTAAATAAACTTGTGTTTAGTAGAACGAATAAATGGTCAGATTACTTATCGGTACCTCAAAGAGCATGGCTACGCGCGCCATTGAATGAATTATAGGGTTTTACGTGCCAAAACCGCTTTCTGATTAGGAGGCACGCCGTAGTGTGGGATCCGGAAATTTCGACCACCTGGGGTTCTTTAACGTGCACCTAAATCTAAGTACACGGGTGTTTTCACATTTCGCCTCCATTGAAATGCAGCCGCCGTGGCCGGGATTCGATGTTGCGACCTCGTGCTCAGCAGCACATCGTACGATCGTATGCATTTGCTAAAGTGTGTCCCGATGTAATCGATGTTCCGTATATATACTTAGTTGCCTTCGCGTTGTTTACGAAGCGTCCCCTGTAATGTCCTTTCCTGGGTTGAAAGTTCTGCTGATAACATTAGATAAAGTTTGATGCAATACGTATGAGCGCCTTCTAGCTGTCGCGGTTGTATATGCGTATTAGCCAGGTAACTGAATTCAGTTACCTGGCTTTCTTCATCGTCCGCCCAGAGCTCGGAACAAAAGTGTTTCGCCCCGTCGGAATGCGGCCGCCGCCGCACAGCAGGAATCGCATCTGTGACCTCTCGCTCAACATTAGTGAACAGCACGGTGACCGGGGGACTGCGGAGGGTCGCTGCACGAAAGAAAAAAGAAAGCGCATTTAATTTCCGTGAACGTAAACCAGCTGTTACGTTCCATGCTGGTGCACCGTGTACGTATTCGCGTCCGAATAACAGCGCTATTACCCCGCTGAGCGGCCGAGATGTGTATACCGCCTACGTTCCGCGTGTTTTGCTGTTCGAGAGAATTATCGCACTAATGGACCGGCGCCGCGCTCCACCGCGCGACCTGTGACCGCTCCGCATCTGCAGAGTATAAAATGTGGAGCGCTTTCTCGTCAACAACCGCCGCGCCGTCCTCGTGGCGGGCGGTTTGAGCCGGCCCTTTGGCGGACGGTTGAAATTCGGGCTTTCTCTTCGCCATGACCCCGATCGCGATGGCGGGCCGATCCATTCGACCGAGCGAACATGCTGGGTCGACGCTCAGCGGTCCCAACATATAGGAACCCGTTGCTCGCCGCCCAGAAGAGCTGTGTGCGGCTAAGAGTTATGGACGCGCCGGGGCACCGTAATGACGGCCTTCGCGAGGCGACAACTCCGCGTTCCCTGGGTGAACGAGTGCAGATAGCGGGCGCCGTGATAAAGCGGTAGACTACATATGTACGACGCGGGTATCCGCCAGGGTCGAGACTGCCGCAGGGTTCAGAGCGACGGCGCGGCTCACCTTAGCAGCGGATACGCTGCGCAGAGCGAACAGGTATGCGCATTCATTTCGCTTTTAATCCGGAGCTCAAGCAGAGTCTGACAGGGTGGAGATGTTTGTTTCCGTGCTGTCACTGCGCAAGTATAAAATGGAGACGTTGAACGCAGTTAAGACCTGGGCTGAGAAGTAAGATACAGAGATACAGTGGCGCTAATAAAACACGTTGCCGGGAATGTTTATTTATGCTCTTTTTTGCGTAAGCTGTTATGGGCTCATTCCAACAGCCGTGTCGCTTGGCGAAGTTGTCCGCCACCACCGGTGCCCGTCGCAGCTATCGATAGGAATGAGAAAAAAAAATACATCCCATCCCCACCGAAATCGAACCCGGGCTCTCTAAGCGGGGGTCAGCTACTCTAGCACCATGCCACGCCAACGCCTTTTTTTTTTATATGGAAAACAAAACTGAAGATATATTAAAGAGCAGACACACCTAACACTCAGAACTCGGGCAAACGCGCACATGCGTCCAACAAATGCATGCAGTCAAACGAAGGTTCCTGCGCAGCGTACACACTTCTCACGTAAGTAGCAAAAATGATCTTGTAGATCGCAGGCTTTCGGCATGGTGATCACACAGTCTACATGTCCATAGGCTGTATAAACCAAGTGCTATGAACGTGTCATAGGAAGTGCCGCCAGTAACATTAAACGGTAGAAGCCTAATTGAGTAGGTAGTGGTCACAATGTCCTTCTTAAGCGTCCGTTGAAGAATGTCTCAAAAAAATACAGCATCCCTACAATCTATGAAACAGTGATCTATGGTCTCGGCACATGGACAGAGTCGAGAATTCGATGACCATGGCACAAAGCAACCACTCGAATTTAACCAAGCTTTAACCAAGAATTTAACCAATGCAATTTAAACGAAAATATGCTTACTTCAGGAGCTACACACATTTTACGGACCTGCCTAAGTACATACTGATAAAGTCGACTTAAATAATTTGGTGCACGATACAAAGGATCTGGGAAAATCGAGTCCACCAGTGCCGCAGAAATTACTTTTCGCCTCGCAGTGAACATGTACTCCAGGCTGAATCTTACATTCAAGAAAAGAAATGAGTCAAGGAACTCCTTAAGCAAGCGCCAAGGAGCCTGTGGGACATCTTTGGCGTTGGATGACACAACTATATTAGGAAGATAATGAACTAATCGGAGTTGTACCATTTCACGCAAAAACGATGTTCACTGCTCTGAAAGAAAAAAACAGGCAAGACACAATTTGCCTGACGAAGAGATGGACTAACCCTATAGACCACCACGTTCAAGGGGGACGGACAGATTGTCGCCCTCATGGATTCGCAACTCGAGCTCCAAATACATGTTGCAAATACGCGATGCAGTGCCTGAATGCAAAATCGTGAGCAGTGCAGTAATTGCAGGACATGCATAAGACGTGAAACTAAGAGCCCGCAAATGCACGCAAGATTACCGTGCGACTGGCCGCTCGTGGCACTTTGCGTGCATTTGCGGGCTTCTTTCACGCTCTGAGAAACGCCTTTATGTAGCCCGTACCGAGCAAGAGAAAGCTGTACCGGGAGTTTTGCATGCCGCTCTACAATCTTCTCATTGACACTTTTCGTCTAAATATATACATTTGAAAAGTTGATCAATTAATTAATACTAATTATCTCATTAGGGGAATGAAAAAAGTTAGTTTGATTATCTCCAAGCGACGGCGAACAACATTACCTTGGTTCTGTCCAGCTACGTGGCATTACCATATTTTTAAACTCTGACTAAAGTTAGCTGGGATGCCCTGCATATTTCGCGCGTTTTACCGAATAAAAATTTGTGGAAGCCAACCCTCTCTGTTGCCCCTTCTTCCTCTTTCTGGTGTGTTTTGCGTACTGTACAGTGAACTCGGGAGCCTGTGTACGAGAGCCAATGTCACAGCAGACAGCCAAGATGAAAAATATTGCCTAAAATCATGGTACTAGTGTAGATAAATTAATAGTTAGTGGGTGACACGCAGCCCACGCCTCGGAGGCTTAGACAGTGGGCGTTATTCTTGGAGGTAATAGCAAATAACAAACGTGCGAAGGAACAGTTGGCGTCCTCCGCCTATTGTATATCACGAAACGGAACTTCGTTATCAGCAAAACTGAGAACAATAATACGTCGGCATGCAGTCTGATGCAGTTCAGCAGAATGAATATCACATCGTGGTCGTGCCAAGCGGGAGAGATATCATAAACCAATAAAAGCATGACGAAAGGGAGGCGGTGATATAGTCTGTAGGGTCTCGCGCGTGCTCTTGGGGCAAAGGAGCGACAACCCAGTGTAGTGCAAACAATCACGAGGGCATTTATTACGACTTTTATGCGACAGCCTAGCCAACCGAATCTAACCGCCCATCGAACATGCCGATGGGCGCGCGAAATGAATGTAATTCCTGGTATAAGTGACCAAGACGTTGTTCTTGCTAAATTGGCTATTGCTTCTCCGCCCGCAAAAATTAGTGAGCCGCATACAATTTACCTTTATCACTAAGTAAACTGCACAGAAATTTCAAGACAGCTGGATGATCACTATTTATCTTTCGAGTGCTTAGTTTGTTCTCTAGATGTTAACGTTCTGTGGTTGATCTTTAAGACTTGTACACTGACACTCACGCAATGTTACGTGCCTTGTGTTCGAAGTAACAAAGCAAAATGAAAGGGAAAGCCATAAATCAACGGTGACCTGATTCGTCCGATCCGTCGACGCAAAGGAACGTATTCAGAACATTTCAATAGAAAAACATTATCATCTCAACAGCCTACGGAATCTGACGGCTCTGTACCAAACTACATTAGTCGAGTGTAAAGACTGCTATTTTCGAAGCTTATCTTTTTATTTCAACAATAATAAGAAGAATAAGTTTTGAAAGCTCTTTAAGAGGTGCAGTACAGAGTGTTCTGGCCCTCCAGATTTAGAACATAACGCTAGAATAATTACCGATGACGAAGAAAACGTTGGGTGGTTTTTTTATTTCTTCCGGTCGGTATTTCCTGCGAGGATTCCGTGCTCGTTTCAACCATCGTCAGAGAAATACGTAGCAACGGAGCCAGTGGTGATTTCCATGGAAGCTGTAAACCTCTTGATAACATCGATGAACATGAATGTAAAGCCACGGGACTGGATGACATATCTGCTAGAACTTGGAAAATGTGCTCTCGAGACGTAGCTAAATATATTTTTGTAATATACAAGTCTCTCAGTGATGGGGCCAGCTATCCGATGACTGGAAGCTAGCGTACGTAGTACTAGTTATTAAAGAAAGGTACCAAAGCAGATGTGAATAATTATAGACCTATATATCTCTCCCCACAGTGTTGCAAGACTTTCGATCACATTATTTACACAGCCTTAATTAAACACATTGCGTCAATAGGATTTCTAAATAACTAGCAGCATGGATTTCGAAAACGTTTTTCCTGTACAACTCAGTGACTCGAATTCTACCGTGATATTGCCTCCAGTCTAGATTGTAGAGGAAAGATTGATTGTTTATTTTTATATTTTCAGAAGCCTTCCGACGCTGTGTCCCGCTACTTTCTAATACAGAAACTTGTGTAGACTAATATTGATAACTCAGTTAAAATATGGGTAATTCAATACCTCACATCACGGAAACGGCAAGTTGTCTTAAATGGCAATTGTTCGTCGTGCAGTGATGGAACATCTGGGGTTACACAGGGATCCGTACTCCGACCCCCGCTGTTCCTGACATTTATTAATGATATTTCTAACGAAATAAAGTCAACCGTACATCTGTTCGCTGATTATTGTGCATTGTTTTGTAATGTGGCCACTCAGACGGGCTGCGTATAGCTGCAGGAAGATCTCCATCCTATTGAAGTGTGGTGCAGTTCCAACACAATGGATTTCAACGTTAATAAGTGCGCGCATGTAAGCTTCAGCAGAAACGTTCACAAACTGCAGTATCGTTGTAATGTATACAATTAAGTTGCTCGTCAGGAATCTTCGTACAACTATCTCGGAGTGATTTCATCTGAGAATGGACCACGCTCCGAGCATATTGACAGTATTGTGCGCAAGGCCGGAGCTTCGCTCGGTTTCCTTCAGCGGAACCTCAAGCACATGAGAAGCCATGTTAAAGGGGCTGCATACAAAGCCTACGTAATCCATTACTTGAGCACGCCTGCCCTGTGTGGGATACGTCCCATTCTGTGCGAATTAAAGCGTTGGAACGCATACAGTACAACGCTGCAAGGGATGTCCTGGGGAGGTACAATTGGTTCGGTAGTGCAACGGATATGAAAAGAACTGTAGGATGGGCTCCGTTCAGCGAACCCCTAAAACACCTTCGTTTGAAGCCATTTTACACAGCATACCATAGTCAAAACTGAAATCATGGCCTCGTCATATTTGCGTCCTCCGTATTACTTACGCACCAGAAAAGACCATATGTTTAGAGTTCAAGAGTATATTCCCAGCACAGATCTTTTTAAATTTTCTTTATTTCCGCGCACCATACCGGAGTGGAATTTGTTATGAGGTTGTGGGTCAAAACTCTGTTGAATTGTTGTTCCCTTTGTTATGACCCTCGCAGTAATGCTGTTGACGATAGGAGATTTGTTTGTTCGAATAAAGAATTCGAGGAAGTCCGACTCACCGCGATTGAATAGCGAGGGAGTATAGTCGCTCCCATGATACACACCAACGCCTAATCGTTCGCGCGTACGGCCGCGCGAACGGTGGCGCGTTCGAACGATCTAGTTCGTCCACCCCCCCCCCCCCCCAGAAAATTATGGGGTTTTACGTGCCAAAACCACTTTCTGGTTATGAGGCACGCCGTAGTGGAAGACTTCGGAAATTTCGACCACCTGGGGCTCTTTAATGTGCACCTAAATCTAAGCACACGGGTGTCTTCGCATTTCGCCCCCATCGAAATGCGGCCGCCGTGGCCGTGATTCGATCCCGCGACCTCGTGCTCAGCAGCCTAACACCATAGCCACTGAGCAACCACGACGGGTGTCGTCAATCCCAGTGCCCCGCTCGGAAGCCTATCTTGGGACTGTCCCATGAAGCGTTCAGCACACGCGCGAAACGTCCGCGCAGCTCGCCGACCCGAACCCCAAGAGGAACGGGCTACTCCCTTTTGCGCCCGAGTAACTCAGTCGTTAAGTGGCATTAGCAGCGCAACACTAGCGCCACCTCTCGTACTAGTCCGCAACCACTCCGAGGGCCACCTGCGCTGAGCTACGCAGAGAAGCCAGATTACAGGAGACGTGACAGCCACGCGGGAAAAGCAACATCAGGGGACGCGTAAGAGTCGAGCATCCCCATAAGTTATGCCATGAATGTAGATAGACGACCCATCGTGGTGTACCGCCATGCGGAGTACTTAGCCCTACCCTGTTCAACGTGGTGCTCGTTAATCTCGCCGATTCATTACCGCAAACCGTACAGCACTACGTATATGCAGAAGACATTTTTATATGCGCTTCAGGAGTCACACGTGTACAAGTCTGCGCACAACTTCAGAAGGCTTCAACAGCCGTGTCAGCATACTTAAGAAGGCAATTTAGGCCTGGAGCTTTCACTTGAGAAGGGTACACTCGTTTTTTTTTTTTTTCGCAAAGGGATGGCCCCGTATGTTTTGCGGATAAATGGCCAAAATGTACTAAACGACGAACGCACCGATTTCCTGGCGTCATCATTGACAGAGACTTGTCTTGGAGATCTCACGTCTCGTAGATGACAAAAGGTTTGGCCGCAATTGTGGACCTTCTCGCGTTTCTTGGCTGGAAGTCCTGGGGCACTACAGTACCATCAATGTTGCAATTATACAAGGCACTATTTTTGGGCTTCCTGTGGTACAGCTTACCTGTACTAGGAAACACTCGCACTGCAAATATTCGCAGACTACAGCGTGTGCAAGCCCAAGCACTCAGAACTTGTCTTGGTCTCCCAAAAAATATATAATCGATTGCGAGAGTGCCCATTGCCAGAGGTTATCCTATGACAGTCTACATTGCTACAGATGTTCTGAGAGCACACATCCGACATCTGACTCGGGTTCCCTCCCACTATCTCGCTTGTTTGCCAGCAAAAAAACCACGTTCAACATTTGCCAAACCTATTCTTAGACATCAGTCCTACTTGCCAACACAATTTACGCCTGCTGCACGATTATGAGCCCCATTGTGGTGTCTGCACTGGCTGCAAGTACAACTTTCTACAATTGCGGGTATCAAAAAGATAGCTGGAGCACCATTGAAAGCTTTGAAGCAAGCCACTTTGGAACACATTTACAACGTCCACAGATTCCGGCAACATGTCTACACAGATAGTTCTGTAAAACTCCACAGCTCTGCTGCTGCAGTCATCATCCCAGCAAAATCTGAAGAAATCAAGTTAAAAACTTCATGTGTGACCACATCGACGGGTGGAGATATTGGGACACTCTGTGCTGCACTCGATTACATTAATCAGGAAGCACCGCAACAATGGACAGTTTTTAGTGATTCCAAGGCTTCGTGGGATGTTAGCGGCGGCGAAGAGCACATCGACCATTTATTGTGCTACCGTCATCAATTTTAGTCGGAAAGACGAACATTATCCATCGCATTGCGACGACTGGACGATCGGCCATTGTCCGTGCAAGTGCTACTTGAAAACCGTCCCCATCGCTCGTCAGCCCACAAAGCTATGAAGGCAGCTTTGTGGCCGACGAGCTATGGGGATTCGTGAGGGCGACTGGCCTATGTGAACGCCCTTGACTTGCTGAGGCACTCCGCGTGCGTGCGCGAGCTCACCGCGTCTTTTCTCCCAACCAGACGCATTTCGAATTAACATCCCTGCCTTCTCTCTTTCTTTCCTCCTTCTCCTCCTCCTCGTCCTCCTCCAAGGCAGCCCTTCAGTGCATACAAAGCCCAATGCGCCACAGACCCAATGAACAACTTTCCTCAGACAACCGACGGATATATCAAGGCAGCCATGACAAGGGACACAATATAATCTTTCAATGTCATCCAGGACATTGTAACATCAGCGACAATGACCACGCCTACGAAGCCGCCCGGTCTGGACATGAAAGTGGTCAATGTGTCTTGATTCCGCTTTCGCGAACAGATGCTGAGGCTGCGCTGCGATTTATGTGCCGTGAATGTACTTTGCCTCTGTAGGACTCGAACGTTTTCACCATGTGCCGTTCGCATTCGCTGGCTCCAGATATACAGATGCATTTACCACCTGGGTTACCACGACATGAAGAGACCATGCTGTACCATCTGTGGCTATAGGCGCAACATTTGCAAACTCTTATGCCTTCTCTATTGGAATGGCCAACAGCCCCACATGCGACACATGCAGCTGTGAAGAGACGCACGCACACATTACCTGTGTCTGGCCGCGCTATAGTGCCGAGAGGCAAGTGATGTGCAGAGTGCTGGACCAATTGGACAATCTTCCGCTATCAGAACTAAAAGCACTTGGCCACTGCTCCTAAGAACACCCGCGTAGAAGTTTTTAGTCGCATTACTAAGATTCCTGCGGTCCTGCGGTCTTCCTGCGGATTTAAGAACGCCGCTCCCTACTGCTATATGGTGAACGCGGTTTGTTTGTGCTCGTCTCTTTCTCTTTTTATCCCCCTACTCCTCCCCCCCGTGCAGAGTAGCCAATTGGAACTACCTCTGGTTGACCTCCCTGTCTTCATATGCATTACTTTTCTCTCCATAGGTAGATGCCGGAAATTAAATATACCTGGTGATCTGTTTTAATGGAAACAAACATTAAAAAATCATGACCGTACTCATCTTATGATTACTGTCGACAGTAATTGCAACTAGCGTTGAGCAATGTAGCGACACGCCATATTCCTGAAGTCACATTACATTTATTTAATATCTTTTGCGGTAATTCTGAGACTTCGGTTGCTACGGCTATGTGCGACACATTCCGGGGCGGCACTAGCTTGTGGAGGTCGCCCATGAGCATTACGCCGTCATAGTGAGGACGATGGAAAGACAAAGGCGGTACTACGACGATGGCATAACGACAATGAGATGACGATTCTTAATTGATGGCATTGGCATAAAGACAAAAGCTGATAACTACGACATGAGGACAATAGGATGACAAGTGTATGACGATGACGGTACAACGACAACCGGATGAAGAACCTAGAATGTCGACGATGGCATGGCTACGATGGCGTGACGACTGCGGTATGGTAAGAGATGCACTGATAGCGACTGTCTGACGATGACACAATGACGACGATGGCTTGGCAACAGTGGCATAATCCCGATTGAATGACGACTGTATCATTGCGATAGAATGACGAAGAAATAATGGCGTTGTTGGATCGACAAAGGCGGTGAGAAGAAGAAGAAATAACAACACTAGGATGACATTACTGACGTGATGATGATGACGGCTTGACGACGATGTAATGATGAGAGTCTTATGACGAAGGTTAAATGACGACAATGGAACGACGCGACGGCATCACTACGACGGTATGCCAGCGTATGCATGACGACGATATCGTCGTCATGCATGCGTTGCATGCATACCACTGTCATGCCATATGGCATGGCAGTGGTATGACGGCGAGTGTGTGACGACAATAGCGCGAAGACGACCGCATCAACAAGACCCTACACTCTAAAAATTTTTACACCTTTATGAGTGCATAAAGGGTGTTCGGTTGTCCCATGGCAAACACCCTCACGTTTAAGGGTTAAGATCAAATTGTTGGTGGGAACCAATGATGGTATCTTGTTTGCCGACTTTTCCTTGGAAGTAAAATGGATGACAGCTGTGACAGGCGACATAAAAGTGCATTAAACTAAGTTTCAAATATGCCGCTATCAAATTCTCCTGTCGAGTTTCTCGCTGCGCCCAAGGCTGTAAGAATGCTTACATAGTTTTCAATTGCGTCTTTTCTCGTCGCACGTCTAGCTAGAGTTTATTTGACGTCCTCTATAAATTTTAAACGCCATAGTGGTAGGGGTGTTACTCATGGGACAAGCAAACACCATTAAGGGTGTAAAACCTTTTACTGTGTATGACGATAATGGCATGACGACGAAATCATGACGAGGGTCAGATGAACGACCACGACGGTGGTATAACAACGAATGAATTGCGACTACATGAGGATGGCATGGCGATGACGGAATGGCGAGAGTCGGATGACAAAGCTGGAAGGACGACGATGCGACGACCACGATGGCATATACCCAATGGCCCAAGCTATTGGACAACTTTGGTCACTAGGTCGGCGTAGAAGGCGTGACGACGACGGAGTAATGAAAATCAGACCACAAAACTGGAATGACAAAGAGGGAACGATTACGACGGCATCCTGACCACAAGATTATACCTAGTGGCCCAAGCTCATAGATAACTTCGACCACTAGGTCGGCGTAGACAGACAGACAGACAGACAGACAGACAGACAGACAGACAGACAGACAGACAGACAGACAGACAGACAGACAGACAGACAGACAGACAGACAGACAGACAGACAGACAGACAGACAGACAGACAGACAGACAGACAGACAGACAGACAGACAGACAGACAGACAGACAGACAGACAGACAGACAGACAGACAGACAGACAGACAGACAGACAGACAGACAGACAGACAGACAGACAGACAGACAGACAGACAGACAGACAGACAGACAGACAGACAGACAGACAGACAGACAGACAGACAGACAGACAGACAGACAGACAGACAGACAGACAGACAGACAGACAGACAGACAGACAGACAGACAGACAGACAGACAGACAGACAGACAGACAGACAGACAGACAGACAGACAGACAGACAGACAGACAGACAGACAGACAGACAGACAGACAGACAGACAGACAGACAGACAGACAGACAGACAGACAGACAGACAGACAGACAGACAGACAGACAGACAGACAGACAGACAGACAGACAGACAGACAGACAGACAGACAGACAGACAGACAGACAGACAGACAGACAGACAGACAGACAGACAGACAGACAGACAGACAGACAGACAGACAGACAGACAGACAGACAGACAGACAGACAGACAGACAGACAGACAGACAGACAGACAGACAGACAGACAGACAGACAGACAGACAGACAGACAGACAGACAGACAGACAGACAGACAGACAGACAGACAGACAGACAGACAGACAGACAGACAGACAGACAGACAGACAGACAGACAGACAGACAGACAGACAGACAGACAGACAGACAGACAGACAGACAGACAGACAGACAGACAGACAGACAGACAGACAGACAGACAGACAGACAGACAGACAGACAGACAGACAGACAGACAGACAGACAGACAGACAGACAGACAGACAGACAGACAGACAGACAGACAGACAGACAGACAGACAGACAGACAGACAGACAGACAGACAGACAGACAGACAGACAGACAGACAGACAGACAGACAGACAGACAGACAGACAGACAGACAGACAGACAGACAGACAGACAGACAGACAGACAGACAGACAGACAGACAGACAGACAGACAGACAGACAGACAGAGACAGAGACAGACAGACAGACAGACAGACAGAATCAAAATGGCTGAAGTAGGCCAAATGCTAATCGCATTAAAATCTTCAGCAGATAGCTAAGTTCTGTTACGTCAGTCTGGTTAGGTGAAGAGGCGAATGTTATTTGCACGGCAAATCGCAGTGCAATGTTAGCTAATAAACAGTTTAACTAATTCACTTTGTAATTATTGACCTAAGGGCGCATGTGAAGTCATGTCCATGTCGTAGAAATACAACGCTCAGCGCCACTTTCAGGAAATGCGTCCTCAAATGTTGTGTAGAAGCTCAGCGACGTTCTAGTTAACACTCGCCGTAACTATGACCAAGTTTAGCTACAATATTAATGTACTTTGCTGCAGAATTTAAGCACACATATATTTAAACTGATAGACTACGTAACTGAAACAAGACTTCCCAACTGTTCGGCTTCAATTCAGCAATGGTCAGTTAGTGTTGTAAGCACCATCGTTTCGTCACTCGAACCCCACTTGAACGCGGCGCGTAGGATGGCCGGTGCACGATGGGATAGTTATCCTTCTTCGATGCTGAAGTTACACTCGGCACTGGTGGTGAATCGCGTGCTTTTCCACTGCCGCTCGTATCGCCATCAATGTCCCAGTATGATCGGTTGGAGTCGCTACACCGGCAATGCATCAGTATAGCTGTTGGTGTGCCAAAGACACCTGCTAGCAACAAAGTTTGGCTCGAGTCACAGTCGCCCTCTCTCCAGGTTCTTGCGTCTCGGTGTCTTCTCTTGCAGGACCTAGGCAGGTGGTCGTACGAGAGTGCACAATGTCAACTTGACATTCGGTATATTCGCAGCAAGCGTCTTACACATGTGGAGGAAGCAGACGCTTTGGTGGTAGAACGCATAGACCGAATGCATGACAGACATCTCCAGTTGTACACCGGCGGCTCCGTTGACAAAGATAATGAAGCTAGATGCAGCGGCGTATATGATACTGACTCTTGATGTCTCATAGGTTGCCAAACTTGACCCGCGTCATGTCTTCCATTGCATGTGAAAGTGGTGCGACTGCAGCAGCTTTGAGGAAACTGAATTCCTATCAGCACCAGCCTGTTGTTCTCTTTTCAGACAGCAAGGTTGCGCTGCAGCTATTACTGCGTGGGTTCCAATGTTCCATTGGGTACTTTCCCATATAGGCGTAGCCGTCAACGAGGTCTCTGAGAGCCGGGCGCGCAAAGCGCTGCAGTTCAAGCCAATGAGCAAAGCTACCCATGACACCAAAAAAATATATGAAGAAGGCTTTCTAAAGCCACTTCCGTTCGTTGTAGTCTCCACCGCATCAACCTTTTGTGATTAAGGGGCCTAACAAAGCTGATGCCACGGTTCCATATCACACCTGTACAGCGTCAGCGCAAACTCCAGCATGGTGGTGCAAGAAAGGACTTGGCCCATCGTCATCGCGTATGCATTATCGAGCTCTTGGTGACATTAAACTTTACATACTGAACTGTCCTGAATTTGAAGCAGAACGCAAAATATTAAAAGGGGAAATGAAGCGCAAGACGGCAAGAGATTGAAATGCAAGTGATATTCTGTTCCCGCAAGGACATTGGATGTTTTAGAGGGGTGCATCGGCTCCTCCTAAAGTTCCTCCATGGTACAGGGTTGAAAAGTAAGTGAATGGTGAGCCGCGTGGGTCGTCGTAGTCAACTTGCTTTTGGTACCTGGTGTTGCTGGCTGGACTGAGAAGTGCTTCTGACCGTACGTATCACGTTCGATAGGTGGCCTTCAGGAGGAGCAATTGCCGACAACTTTTGCAAGTCTAGATCCACCTACACCAAGCAACACCCATAATCTATAACCTATACTATGTTTATTATCCTGCAAGTAGGCTACATTACGTTACAGAGGGATTCACTGCGCACGCAATGTTCAGCACTCAATCCACCCAGGTGATGTGACAAAGTTACGCTGTCTACTTAAAGAAAATATTCATTAAGTCTCTTTCTACCAAATTTGGAACCATCAAATAAATCTGGAAGCGCTCTGCAATTGTGCCCAATGTGGGCAACTTCTGCAGAAGCTGTATCGGAATGTGTGGGTCCGCTTTAAACGATGGTCATATATGGAACCACTGCTTAACGCCATAAAATTCGACATCTACCGTCGAATAGCTGAACCACTGCCGTTATCGCGACTGAAATTTGTGCGTACTATTTTTCCTATACGACAATACTCGCACATTTATCCGCACAGTTAAGCACAGCAAAGCTGTGGGCACCATGGTGGCTAAGCGTCGGCCCGCACGATCAAGAGCTCGTAGCATATATGCCTAAACCTGTTTACCCCGGAATAAGCTTGTATATGCGTAAACTGGGAAAGAAACGTCAGTAACACTAAATGATCTCCGAGCGCCTGTTGACACCACCAAGCGCGTCGCTCGGAACCTGGCTCACGGAACCCTATACAGCGACGCGGGCGGAGATACCGCTGGTCAAGATGTCTATCGCACTACAAATCGCATGGCAGGCGCAGTTTATTCTGCTCGCGGCAGAAGCATCTCTGAGGAGTGAGGGTTTCTTCCGTGACCGCAAAAACCTGCTCGAGATGCTACAATGGTGAGTCCGGTACCATTTTGGAATGTTATCCTAAAACAATACTGGGTGTACAGGTGCTCTTCATCGCAGCTCTCAAAAGGGTTTCTGTCGTATAAACCTATTAACAGCTTTGACACACTGCCGATATAGCTTAGGCCACAGCGCACATCATGCAGCTCAGCGATAATGCTAAGTGTCGGTGTTTAAGTTAGCGCTGTCAGTCAAATGCATCCAGCCTATTCGCATTTTAAAAAAAAACCGAGGTCACCTAGGCACTTCTTATGATGCGAAATCATTAATCTCCATTTAAACGCCGCTGAGTAGTCCTGAGTCCACGTGGCCAAGAGAGCGCGTTGAGACGCTTCGCCTAGATAGCACAAGGCCGATGCACTTTGATCCGTGTCGTCATGCTACCTTGCCTGACTGCCATAGAATCTAATGGGGGCGCTCCCAAGTAAGCCGCGGCGATTTTGACGTCCCCGCTTCCGTCACGCCCGGGTTGGCGATGGAAATTTCGGTCCAAGTAGCATGATGCCAGAAAGCATGCAGAGCGCACAGGCCTTCTATCTAGGACGCGCTGGTTTAGCCCACTAGGTAAGACACTGAGCTTCTGAGCGTGGGGTTGTAACCTTGAAACTCACTGCCGCCAACGTTTTCCATTCCAATTTATTCTGTTTTTTCATATATTTATTTACAGCGATCACCGAGGCGAAGTTAGAACGCAGACGAGAGCTTGCGCGGATAACGCTGGGTACTGAGAACGAGGGTGACGTGGCATCTCGGCGATGCCCTCTCCCCTCACGCAACACCTGGCGCCGCTGCAGGCGTTTCTTTTCGCCCGCTCTGCTCCGTCGAAAAGAGCACGTGACGTGGCGTCGCAGCTCATGGGAATTTAGGTGCCGTTTCGCTGGTGCTGAATGGACAATTTGATGCTTCCGCATCAATAAACATATCGCCCAAGAGCCGGACACACATCGGCCTCCTGTGTAGCCATCTGTGAGGGTTCCAGTGGCGTGAACTATGAAACTGCTAGGCAAGATCAGTACACCCAGTAATATAATCTCAGATGTTTGCTTCATGCGGTGGACAGGTATGGCACGTTCTGAGCTCTTGAACAGCGCCGCCGCGCCCTGCGCGTGCTAATCAGCGCGCAGGTAAGCATTAGCGCACACTTGTGGGAGGTGGCGGGTTCAAACACCTTTCCTGTGCCCTCGTCGCACAAGCCTTGCGTCGTATATCCCGAAACGTGGCGGCTGTTTACGAGCACTTCGCTGTCCTCCTGGGTCACAGCGAAATTATCAAAGCCGAGCAGACCCTGTCGACGCCCTTTTATCCGGAACAGATTGTTGGTCTTCTTACCAGAGACAGGGAAGCCGCGGAGACACCGCAGCTATTTCGAGGAGACTTCGGAGATTAGGAAGGGGACATCCGAGGCATGAAGCAAGCCAGACCTCGAGAACCCTCGGTGTTATTGGTGCCCACGACCACAGGGAACAACACTGGTAATAAGATCGCCTCGGAAATCAGTGGCGTGCTAGTCCTACATCTGCGGTGTTCTTGAAGAAAAAAGAAGTGGAGAGGGATTCAACTTTAGTTGACACCGAGAAAGACAAAGTGTTCCTGAGCGAGTTGACGGTGAGAATGAGATGCATGAACTGTGTATGAACTATGTATGAACTATGTATGAAGTGTGTATGAATGGGATATGTTGTAGCTTATTGTGAGAGCCGCACTGAAGCGACAAGGTTTGATCGAAATGAACTTCAAAAATAATCGCCTTCCAAATTTTTTTGTTGAGTTAACGATATCATGATCAACATCACCGTAGCCATCACATACACAGTGGCACATACTCAGTGGGCGCAGTGGCTGATACCCAGTGTCATCACACGCCCAGTGCCCCGCGCCTAGTGTCATCACATGCGCAGTGCCCCAGGGGTACTTGTATTTAATATGACTGCGCCTTCTCTGTGACTGGCCCGCGAAAGGGTTGAGGAACACACATATCCCATGCGAAAAAGTGTGGATAACTTACCCTATTAAGAGATGGTGCTTGCTAAGAATAGGAAGCTAAAAGCCTTCCACAGCAAATTTCAATACTGTTGCACTCGACATAGACTTCAAAATTTTTGCACAGCAGAAAGTAATTCAACAGCAGTCGGCGTTCCCCATGATCCTTCTCTCAAGGACTCACCGTGTCTAATGCTCCATAGCTTCGGTGACATTGTGAGAATAGGTGCAGTCAGTAGTGCACGATCACAGGAACATAAAATATAACAGTCTATCTATCCTGTTTCTGGAAGCATACAACATCCTATAAATTCCTATAACATCGTTAATTCACTCTTACTACTCTCATTTGTGTCCTTCTCATGAAGACAAAACAACTAAATGCTATTGTGGTCTTCCTTTCGTTTCGTTTTTATGCCTTACTTCCTCTTGGTCACTAACTCCTTATCATGAATGTTTTCGTTGATCTTATGGTCATCGACGTACATGCTGTGATTCTAACAAAAACTAGTGCGCGTTACAAGGAACTTTCGGAGGCAGCATCGCGTTAAGAGATGCATATGTTGCGTCAACAAGCGCATCAATACGTTTACAGATAAAATCTGGTGTGGCAAGTAGGCTTGAGATATATTCTGCCATAACAACGATGAAAGTTGATGTGGATACTGCCTTCGGTTAGCGGCGATGGATCCGGGCTGTCCAACACGTCTTAAGGGCAGCCAGCTGTGGGACGAAATTATGGCAGGTCGCTGGCAAGCTCATGGCCTAGGTGCCACAACATGCAGCACCATAATGAGAAGCGATACTGGTTGCGCGAACACGAGGCTTGCCCAGTGGTGCAGACATTTCCGTGCTATGCATTTCTTCGTTTTGTCACCTAAAGGCTGGAAGCAAACGGTGCAGGGAGACAATTCACCAGCTCGTTTGAACGAACGAGGCAGGCAAGACTGCTCGAGACCTAAAAAGATTGTTTCGAACTTTTCGATTGTTTCGATTGGTTCGACTGTTTCAAACGAATGCCGTGTGTAAGAAGTTTCTGCCTAATGCACATTACTATCATAGATACACCAAGCCGAAGGCCTCCATGACAGAACAAAAAGATAGCAGGGCCGCCACATACAGTTCCATACATGGAAGCTGTTTGACCCAAACCACGTTTTTGCTGCATGTTCGGCGACATTCTGGCGATAAACCCACTGCAGAAGCAGTAATCGTCGGTGAACGGAACCACTGTTCGTGCTAGTTATTGGACACTAGAACAAAAGGCTTGCAGTTCCGCGCGCTTTTCAGAGGACTGACTCCATTTCCCTTGCACAGTAAAATATAACTATATTTGCTCGACGAGAAAATTATAAACAAAAAAGGATTTGCCATTCCGGTCCGTGCACTGACGGAATTGCAGCAAGATCCAGCGTCGGGTACACAGCCCTTCGAGTGAAGTACTGTTCTTTATTCCAGCTGTAGCTTCAACGGCCATCACGGCCGTAGTAGGTCGCGGTAAATGCTTTGCGTAATGAATGTTTCGTGAATACGGTTGCCTGTGTTCACGGCAGGAATTTTTGCACTTCTCTCTAGGTAGCGTTTTATTCTCTTCTTCTTACTTGCTCTTTCAGGACACACGGACATAGCGTGGCGCATATATCAACAATATGGCGCCTCCAACAGAAACTATATACCCCTGGTGCATCCCCCAAATATGGTCGCACGATGTTTCAAACTCAGTTCCCTCTTGGGCCTCTGAAACAACAAGTTCTCTAGCTTCGGCGGCTCACTCGCATCATACCATGCGATGCGAAGCACCGTCAGACATAGATTTCATCGTTCAGATGCACGCTAATGGCGATGCAAAAATTAACGGTTCAAACAATGGCGCACTCTTTCTTCTTCTTTTTTTTGCGCATACGTTGCAAAACCTTAGTTCCTCCCTCGTGCGTTGTTGGTTCACGCGCGAAGGGCCCAGCCACTCGCGATACCTTAACACGTGAAATTCGAGGAACCGCGAGAGGTCGCCACGTGTGCCCTCCTCTCTAATGCATGGTCCGGCAATCAGGCGTCAGCACTCCTGGAGCCCCGTGGCCGCTAACCGCTTCGAGCAGAACACACCCAGTCGCCAGCATTCGTATGTGGACCATCGAAGCCTTCGATGTGAGCCAGAAGGACATCACCAGCACAAAGACGCACGCGCGCGAGCACAGACAAACACGCGCGGACATGTCAACCACGTGGTAGAAGCGGGAGCCAATCGGCAGGCCCCGCAGCCAGTGGACACGAAGTGGGTTAATCAACGATGTCAAGAACGCGTGGCATACAAGGGAGAGTAGACGCGGATACCATGTCACATCAATATTCGCACCTGTACGGAGAGAAGGACCGACATCGGTGGAAGCAAGAAAAAGAGAAACCAGACCCCCACAAACACGCTCAAGGACGGCGAAGTTCATGTATGAAACTAAAAAGCCATTCTCCCACCATTGGACTGCCGCGAGGCACCTGAACATTATACACAATTGAGCGCCCCTGGCTTCTTTAGGCCAGCTACTATCGGCCCACACATTCTTACCCTCCACCCCGCACGCGCGCACACACACAGCCCACCCCACCAGCGGCGTCGTGAAGACAAGAGCAAAACGAGAACATGTTGAGACATTCCTCAAGTCGCAGGCACGTTCGGCTGCCCAAGGACGCGACGTGCCGCTCGGCCACTGGGCCTGTGGTTCGCGAGTGGCGCCCGGCTGTCGCGCGAGGGTCACGTACGTGCGTTCTCGGCCGTCTGCGCCTGTGGCCCGCATGCTGGCGTTACCTAACCTGACTGAACGACGACGCGCGCGTCCCTAACCCCGTTCTCCGCGGCCTCTCCCTCCTTGGCGGCGAGTGCGCCCGATTATAACGGAGCGAACGTAGGCCGTTTTCCACACGCCGCAGGCGGCTGGGAGACTACGCGGCTCTGCTACCGGTCACGACGCCGGAAGGGAGCTACTCGAAGCAAACCAGAGAGATCACAGAGCGGTGAGCAAGCAACTCCTGAAGAACAAAGATAAGCGCAATGTCTAGAAGTCCTAAAGCAGTTTGGGATAGAGATGGAGTCGCTGTGCATGATTGGATCAGGGGCCAACATCAGAAGCAGCATTCAAGACACAAGCAGGCAATCACTTAAAGGTTCACATAAATTCAGTAGCATGGGCAGCAACTTCTTTATTTCTAACCGTCAGTTTCAGTTTGAAGTGGAAAAGAGTCCGGTATTTCTATTCACCAAACAGTGAACATGGCGCCAATATCAGCAAGCCATAAAAGATCATTCAGCGACCTACTTAATAGCACGCATAAACTGTGAATTTCTTTTTTTTTCGTAACACTTTCCAAGATTGCACATTTGAACCGTATTGTTAACCAAAGAAAAGGTGTGCTCAAATTCTTGCTAGCGACACCGGCGCAAACTGCTTCACTGGCGGCCAGACGAGCGTTGTGTGTCAACGCTGCACACACAAGTCCGCATGTTTAGATTTCGTATTTTGGCAGTGATGTTTCTATTTATTCATTCATTTTTATTTTTGGATGGCTCTCTGGCAACCCACATGAATGGTTCCAGTTCAGGAGCACAGACATTTGGGAAGTTGATTTGATCCATGTAGCGGGACCATACTACTTAAGCAACGCAGACAAGAAAGACAAGAACAGTGCTCACTGCCCACTGCCCAATACTACCGAATACGTACGCTCACTTTTGCCGCAAGAGTACCATCCGCAAGAGCCCACATTCACGCCTGAAATTATAGCGACTGCGAAGGAAGTATTGCGAAAGCCAAAAGGTTGAGACACGTAGGGTTATATCACCTGTGCATCTTAAATTCCCTCTATCCAGCTTCACTTCAGGTTCACTTCCATAAGCCGCGAGACAGTTCAAGTGTCCACCGAAAGGTGAAACGGTTGCGATACAGGCTGTCTTTCCTATTTCCATTTCTTCGCTTCTTTCTTCCTTTTTTCACTTTTTTATACATTACGACCACCGTCGTTACCATGTGCTCCGCGAGGGACTCCTCTAAGCTTCACATGTCACTCTGTACATGTGCCATGGAAAAAAGTTGTACTCTTAATGGAAAACAATGAAGTTCGGTAGGATAGATTTTCATAGAGAGATGGAGAGAGGTAAATCTATTAAAAGAAGGACAAAGAAGTCGGCCTGAGCCAGCATGCTCTAGCCTGTTATTGTGCACATGAGAAAAGGAAACGGTGCAGAAAAGAGGGATGAAAGACGGTGATGACAAGTACAGGAAGATGAGGTGCGTGTAACACGTAACAAAGGAAACCATGTAACACAGTGTTTTCCTTAAAGCCTCAAATCTGGTCGGTGCTCTTCAAATAGCTGTTGAGAGAGTGCCTGAAGAAAAAGTACATAAGTGTCCGGTTGCTCTCTGTACGGACCGACGAAATTGTCGCTCTTTACGGATGCCATTATCGACGCAAGTTAGGACGGTTCTACACAAAGCACGCAATGCTTTGTGTACTGCGTAAGGAAGAGCATCCAAAATGAAAAAGACGCGTTATTTTATTTTTTTGTTTCTGTTCGCTAGCGGGCGACGACAAGAGAAGCTTGCTTACTCGACAACCATCTGTCCCGGAGCTAATGAAACGAGAAGAGGAAAGACAAAGTTATGGTGGGCAAAGCTAGAAATTTGTACACATAGCCGAACACACTGAAAGCCTAAAAAAGAAAAGGTCAACCAAGTGTCGACGCCAAAGAAAGCAAGGCAGACGTATGTGGTGATTCAAATCATCTGATGATTAAATGTTGATTATATATCTGTTCTGTTTCTTTCTGCCTTTCTTTTTCATGTTGATTATTCACTAATTTCATATCTTATTCCTATCGTATCTTATGCACAAGTATGTCGACCTTGTCTTTAGTGTAGACACTCACTTAATTCCTTCTTTTTTGCTGGAATTTCTTACAAAATAGCCGGATCCCAGATGCCCCAAACACGTACAGAGTCATCAAGGAAGAGCTTGTTTTGAAAAGCCCGCAAACTCAAGGCATGTGGCGAAAGCTTGGGGAGTGTCGGGCCATCTGGGATCACACGCGCGCGCGTGTAAGTTAGCGCATACTAGGCACATGGCGCTAGTAGCAAAACACCGCGCACTCTATCGGCCCCGAGCGTTTACGGTTATTTGCACGCCTTCTTGATTATATGCTTAGTGGCTGACTATTGCTACATGTTCTCGGCATGAAGAGGTATCATTCGATGACATTTTCGGGTGTATACAACATCTACAAGTCACCTAACACCCGTTTATTTTTCTGGAAGTAGTTACAAAATATCCAGATCCCAGATATGCCTAACCACTGTGGAGCCAGCATAGCATACCTTAAGGTTCTTCCAAATTGGCCAGCAGACCACAGATGCACGTCACAACCGCACTACGATCGGGGCTTAACGTTGGCGCCACAAGACGCAAAATATCTTTAGCGCGAATGCCAACACATCAAAATACCTGTTCTAGAGACCAAGAGCCTCAAGCATCACGAAACCAAGAGACATCAACTTTGCCTCAACGACAAAGTTCTGTTTTGCTTCACATCGAATTGTGATAACAAGTCCGGAACTTCGCGAACGCGGGAATAGGGCGGCTTCGTACGCGTCACAAAAGCTGGGGCATAGCGGAACTTATTTACACAGAAAGCCCTCCTCGGCGGTTCTCCTCCAGAAAAAAAAGCAGGTCTTGCAGTTTGCATCAAGTAACAGAGGAGTAATCGTTTGGGATGGTTGATGAAACATTTCCATAACCAGAAATTACACGTAATCCGCCGTCACGCACAGGAGGTTAACACTAGGATACGCAAAACGCTTGCATCACAAACACTGTGCTCGCTGCTGTGTCTCAGTGGCTATAGCATTCTGGTGCGGAGCGCGAGTCCCAGTTTTCTATTTTAGCTCACTGCGGCCGCATTGTCACTTTCAGAATCCACGGCGGACAATATTCACCCAGTGCCATGCACTAACGCGGCGTTCTTTGTAATCTACGGTGCAGCACTGGGACATCTAAAACCATCAAATAATGAATCAACGGATACATTTTCAACGAGCAATTTCAGCGTCTCCAGCAAACAATTCTTGCTTCAAGCAAGGTCGTGAGAACGCGTCCATCCTCCTGTAGGGAAGGACAGTGGAGGTTTGCAAACATGAGCAAAAGCGAGACCTTTTGACGTGATCGTAAGGACACAATGGCGTACAGCATTCTGCTGTTGCAAAGTTTCGGGTTCAGTTTTCTGGTCGCGGCGGCCGCATTTCCATAGGGTTTGAATTCAAGAACGCCTGTGCCCTTAAACTGAGTTGCACGTTAAGGAACCTTACGCTGCCAAAACGTTTTCAGGAGCACCCCCACAGTGGCATATGTGATAGCCCATATCAGTGACATTGCTATGTGAAGTCATATCCACTCAATGAACCATGCGATCAGATCGAATGCACGTCCTGAGACGTTGTTCACTGGAAACAGCAGCACTTCCAGTCCTTGCTGAGCGTCGGTACGCGCGGCCTCCTCGGAGAGCACACGATCTGCGCTTTCTCGAACATTCGTTCCTGCGGCACCGGCGAACCATCTCCCCCTTTCCGCGTCGTTCACGTTCAGCGGAGGAAGGGGGCACCGCTTTCTTTACTCTTCGTCCGAGAAGCCCGGGTCGTGTTACCTGTTTACTGCCGGGCGTGCGATTTTTTGCTGCTCCCTGGACGGCTAAATCGAAGGACCCCACTCCTCACGAGCTGGCCGCACCGCCACAGAGCGGTGTCGGCCGGCAGCCCTTGCAGTGGGCGAACGGGGATAGCGAACTGTGTCAACCGGACGTGGCGCTTACGAAACTGGTGGCGGCGGCGGATCGAGGTGCGATCTCTGCTTCCTCGTCTCGCAGACAGGCCGCGGGGCGCAGCGGCCATGGCGCGAGCGACAAAAAACACCCTGCGCTCAGCTCGGTGGTGCCTTGCAGGAAGGCACTCGCGAAGCACGCGTTGGACACGTTCGCGAGCCGTAAACGGTCTCTGGGAAAACATAGAACTCTCTGCGTGAGCGCACAATGTTCCGTCCACTCTCATCCCACGCTGTATGAGCACGACGTGATTAACTGGGACACGTCGGCAGCCTTTAACGTAGCAGGCGTTTTGTGCAGACCTCTCACGGGACAGACGGGCCTAGAGCGAGAGAGTTACAATATCAGCATCTACGAGATAGTGCAGAAGACGCTAGAGCCTGAGAAGATCAAGATCTTTTCCAGGCTCAGACTGGTCAGGTATAGATGGAGTACTAGTGCCTCAAAAGAATATTTCGTTACCCATATACTTCGGCCCGCGTACTGGTCTGCTATGCTCGCACGGAAGGCGCCTTGGCGTGATGGCACCCGAATGGGTACCCGCATTAGGACGCAGACCTGACGACATTGCTGTATCAGGAAGCCGCACAGTCGCACGATCCGGCGATGCAAGCTGGTCTCTGCGTAATCGAGCCCGGATCCTGCTGTCCATACTTACCAAGGCGCCACACCAGGAAATCTGCCTAGCTGACCAGTATTGGGGACACGTGAAGGAACCCTCTGGGAAACGAATAAGCGTTCGCAGGCACCTGAACTCCGAAAGCCTGGACAACCTGGAGCCTTACAAATGTATCGAATTCCTCAAGCTACAGTGTCTCCAGTCTCTTGTGAAAATTGTTCCACAGTAGCCTTATCAACACGACGGCCGCTCATCCGGGGCTTTCCCAGGCTTGAAACTATCTGCCAGTGACATGCGGACCAGCAGTTTGCTCTTACGAGAAGCAGATTCGTACACATCACTTATTCTGAATGTCATTTCCGTCGTGCTTTGCTGTCCATGCGGCGTTTTTACGTGCCGGTGAATCTTCTAGAACATATTATTGTTAAGAATTAGGCCACAGGGCCAATATTAGTTTTCGTAGCAAACTTTACCTTACTTTCGCACCGACTGGCACGAGGTTTGGAAACCTTCACTATTTAATAATGCATGCATCTCTGACCAGAGCAAATTATAACAAATGCAATAATTTAGCTCGCTTCACCAAGACAACGTGTACAATTTAAGCATTCACTTAGCATTTAGTGGACGGGTTTAGCAAGAGTTTGTTTTGACATTTTCACTGCATAACAAGCCAGATGATCGCCAAATCGGCGTCTCCTTGCGTCTCTGGTGGCAAAATTGGTAGGTCAACATAAGTTTACTTCCTTCAGCCCACTTACAATATAGTACTCTTGCTCAGAACCTCTTGCAGATTAAAAAAAATTGTCTGGTGTTTTACATGCCAAAGAAGGAAGGAAGGAAAAGGTGGAGAAGGAAAGGCAGGGAGGTTAACCAGTTTAGCTTGACCGGTTTGCTACCCTACACATAGGAGCGGGATGGGGGGATGGAAGATGGGGAAGGGAGAGAAAGAGAGAGAGAGCACATAGCAAAGCACACACATCGTCCGTTAGAGTTCATGCCAAAGCTACTAATCTGATTATGAGGCACACCGTAGTGGGGGACTTTTCTCCGTAGTGGGAGAAAATCTTTAATATTCACCTAAATTTAATTACGCGAGCGTTTTTGCATTTCGCTCGGCCCCAACGAAATGAGGATGCCGCGGACAGGATCGAACCTGTGAGCTCGAGTTCAGAGGCGCAATGCCATAGCCACTGGACTACCACTGCGAGTGCCTTCCAACATGTAGTATATGGCTCAAGATGACAGCGAATCTATAGAGGTTAAACCTGCAGTTGAGTCGGTTTGTTATACGAGTAATACGAGTTTGTTATACGAGTACCTGGCAACATGAGATTCTCTAAAATTGATAAACTCTGTGCTGAAGCATCGTTTCCGAAATCATACTGCCTTGGTCGCACATACGAAAATTGGTCTGAAATGCAAAGGAAGCTTTTTGTACCTTTTGCCAGACACAGAGGCTAGTGGGCCTAAGAAAACCTATAGAAACCTGTATATAAAAGCTGGTGTTATCACTGTAATCTTGAATATATATATATATATATATATATATATATATATATATATATATATATATATATATATATATATATATATATATATATATATATATATATATATATATATGTATGTATGTATGTATGTATGTATATATATGCAAATCTGCCATGAACACGGCTCTCGTACTTCATGAATACTTGGACTCAATAGCACCAAGTGCATCAAAGCAGCACTACGTCAAATGAAAGATTGAAGAGGAGCACCATCGGGCAATGGCTGTGCAAGAAACATTGACAAGTTTGTTTTTCTATGAGTGCTTTGCATGAGATGAAAAATAAAAAAAAATAAACTTCTTCAAACCCAAAAGAAAACGGAAAAAATTTGAGGACACTTAAGTACTTCTTATGAGTCGTGAATGCGAAAGCATTAATGTCCACTTGAATGCCGCTGAGCTGACCTTCGAGTTAAGAGTTCCTCGCGAGCAAGTGAGCGCGTTGAGACGCTTGGTCAACGCCTCCTAGATAGCACAATGCCGGTACACTTCTGTTCTTGACGTCTGCTACCTTGCCCGATTTCAATATAATCTAATGAGGACGCTCCCTAATAAGCCGCGCTGATTTTGACGCCAGTACTTTCGTCACTCTGGGCTTGGCAACGGAAATTTTTATCCAGGCATCATCATGTAATAAAGCAGAGTGCACAGGCCAGCCATGTAGGAGGAACTGGTTCAGCCCAGTTTATGGCCATGTAATATTCACATTGCGTCTTCTTTTGCCAAGCCGGTAATAATGAAAAAAAAAGCTGAGCTGGTTTAGCACAGTGGGCAAAACACTCGACTTCTGGGCATGGGGTCGTAGGTTCGAAATTCACTACCGCTCACGCTTTTCCTTTCGAATTTATTCTGTTCTTTAAACATTAATTTCTTTAGAGCGAATACCGACGCGAAGCTATAACGCAGGTGAGAGCGTGCGTGGACAAGGAACGCGCGAATAACGCAAGCCTCCGAGAGCGAGGGTGACGTGGCGCCGCGGCGATGCCCTCACGTAACACCTGGCGAACTAGCGCGGCAGCAGGGGTACCCTTTCGCACGCTCTGCTCCATCGAGGCGCGCACGTGGAGTGGCGTCGGCTTTGTCACCTAATGGGCCATTTGATGCTTTTGCATAAATATGCCGCATTTCTGGTATCTGGCAACGCCCAACTTTGGCTGGGCGTTGCCTTTACTAAAGCCTATGCCTTCCGCATAGGGATGACCGACACCCCAACCTGTGACCACTGCGGCCATGAAGAATCAGTTGGCCATATTTTGTGCGCCTGTCCGCAGTACAGTCCACAGAGGGCATGCCTTAGCCACGAACTTGACCAACCGGACGACCAACCGCTATCCGAAAAAATAATTCTACAACATCGAAACGACCTACCGTCACAGAAGAAGGCCGTTCAAGCGCTTTTGCGCTTCTTGCGATCTACCGGCCTGTGTGAACGACTTTAACTGGAACGCCTTTTGTGTGTGTGTCTCCATGTGTGCGCGTTCCTTCATTTTTTTTTCCTTTTTCCTCTCTGTCATCTTTCTAACCCCTATCCCCAATCCCCTGTGTAGGGTAGCAAACCGGAGACTCATATCTGGTTAACCTCCCTGCCTTTCCTCTTCATTCTCTCTCCCCCCCTCTTCGTTTTGAACACATATATACAATTAACAGGAAAGGAAAAGCGAGTAGCAGGCTGGCAACTGCCACCGGAAGGGGCACAACGCCTGCCTACTCTTCAGAAGGGAGGTGACGGCAACACAGAAATGGAAGATAGGAAGGAGGGGAGTAGAGGAAGAGCAACAGGACATATCTAAAGAATAAAGTAGAACCCAGTACAGATCACACACAGTAGGGCGCAAGCAGTGCAAATTCTGTCGTACGCAGCCTCCAATGGTTTTCCCGGTCAAATGTACCAGTTCGTGACGAGGTGCTTAGCATTGTAAAACGCCTGGGAGACCTTTCCGAACATTCGCCACAAACTTGCTTTTGCAGACGTCGCAGTAATGACTAACTTAAAGTGATGGGCCACGAAGCTTCTCCGCTTCATGCACGCCTTATGTACTACCACGTATACATCTCGCTGCAATAGTTTTAAGGCTCCGGGAATGGAATGCAACACTCCTTGTTTGCTTGACAACGGTGTAACTGTACGGGGTACTTCATCCCGCTTTTGCAATGCCTGTCACAGCTATCACTGTCATGTTCAAGATCAATCGATCACCACGTTTTTGTAACTTAAGTAACAACCAGAAAACTGTATTCCTCTTCCCCTAGGGTTCAATCACGGTTTGACGATGCATAAGCCGCCGTGATCTCTTCTACCAATTGTCGTCGTCATTTCGTCGTTGTCCTCGAACTATTACGGTTGCTTTTTCTTTGAACCACCATGTGCAACGTATTCTGATAAAGTAAATGTGATCCTCGTAGTCGTTCTGTTTGCATAATGTGACCAATATTTGTCACGAATAGGCTTCTTTGTTGTACGAACTTGCTTCTACTGATGTTCTCCTTTTGTACTTTTGTTCCCGTTATTCGCTTTTTGTACTGATTACTGTGCTGCTCCCTTATTCAATGTCCGATGCAGGGCCTATAATGTTTTTTTAAAAAATAAATCAGTTGTCATAGCACACCCTCTTTGTCATTGTCATGTTGTCATGTTTTCAGTGCATGTATACAGGGTGTTTCAGCGAACAATTTCAAAATTTTTTAAAGGTTGCCTGGGGCAGATGGCTCAATCCTAGTTTATGAGCAGGTCTACTCGAAGCGGCGGACACTACTTGCACAAAAAAATTGTAATGCAAAATGAGCTAATGACAATAATGCACTAATTAACTTGTTAGCTAATTATCTTATGGCCAATACTGCAATTTACAAATTCTAGCAGTGGACTTCGCAAGGCAGATCCACTTGGAACGAATTCTCAGGACGACACCAGTTTCGATATATAAATTCACGAACTTTACGGAGAAATGCATTGGCGTTGCAGTGACTTGTGTGCTTCAGTGCATGAAACGACGTTCCAGTGCATTTCTCCGCAAAGGTCGGGAATTTATCTCTCGAAACTGGTTTCATCTTGAAAATTAGTTGCAAGTGGATCCGCTTTGCGAACTCCATGGCTAGAATTTGTAAATTGCAATATTGGCCATACTGCAACTAGTTAAAAACTTAATAAGTGAATTTGTACTAATTAGTAGATTTTGGATCTCAATGTCTTGTGCAAGTATTCTGCAGCGCTTCGAGTAGACCAGCTCATGAACTAGAATTGTGATATCTGCCACAGGCAACTCTTAAAGATAAAGATTTTTGAAAATGTTCGCTGAAACACCCTGTATTTTACGCATTCACACAACGAACGATCTTAGGCCCCTTTACAGCCATGTTACATCATTGATGTCATGTACCATTGTCAACTCATTCCACCATGTGTTTGGCGCTTTTTGCTCAGAGTTGGCCCTTGCGCCATTAAAGCCCATTAATCATGCAATCAAATGAAAATTTGGAGGACGCTTAAGCTTCGCCTTTAAGAGCGGAACGCGATAGCATTCAAATATCCCTGACTGCTTTTCACGCTTCCCGGCAACTGCAGCTTATGTAGCCGTAATGTTTACCGGGAAATGCTGGCGTCGGCCGCGTTGCACGAGGGCGAGCTGTCTTGTAGAAACGCGGCCTCATGCGTGAGCCGATCTCCTGCCCTTGTTTGGCCCATATAATATTTCAGTCTGAGAAGATCTAACATAAAAGGGAATCACCGCCAGTGTTTTCGTGACATTTGTTTGAGGACTGTCATTTTCGAAATCCCGAGGAATAACTTTGTAAAGACAAGGTGTGAACAACTTTGATCACAGAACATTGGTTTGGTATATATGCGTGGTTCGAAATGGTCATTCGCGACGCTTGACGCCGATGCCGGATCTTCTGCGACACGGGGCCCTTTACGCTATCGCGTTAAAATAAATATGCAAATGAATAAGCATCCCGACTATCGGAGCTTTGGAAAGCAATAATGAACTGCTACAACACCGAGCAGCTAGCTGTTGTTCATGCCTCCTTGTACAGCCAGTTCAACTGGACCTTTTCATGCAAATCGCACATTCATCACACGTTCGATTGTATTATCGTGTGGCGGCGATATTGAAAGCGGAATGCTTCATTTGATGCCGCATCTCACTGAGCGCGTGTCGCCCGTTTGCTTTCTTCCCAAGAGCACGTCGCGCCGCGATCAGCTTGCACCACGTGGTGAATGCGATTGCTGCATGGGGGATCGCGATTTTTTGGTTAGCTGCGACAGCGTGTGCACAGCCGCGGCCTTTCAAGGAGCATGAGTTGTGCGTTCAGATTTGTGGCTGTCGCGCGCTTCGAAATAAATGCGGCATTAAGGCTTCCCTGCTGTCTTCAAGCGCTGCACTTGACCCGCCGTAGTTGCTCAGTGGCTATGGTGTTGGGCTCTGCTGAGCACGAGGTCGCGGGATCGAATCCCGGCCACGGCGGCCGCATTTCGATGGGGACGAAATGCGAAAATACCCGTCTTCCTCGATTTAGGTGCACGTTAAAGAACCCCAGGTGGCCGAAATTTCCGGAGTCCTCAACTACGGCGTGCCTCATAATCAAAAAGTGGTTTCGGCACGTAATCCCCCATAATTAAAAAAAAAGCACTGCACGAAGTCGAAACCGTTCCACAAATTTCACCTGTACTATTACATTAAGAGAGTGGACATGGCTGAGTGTGTTGCATTTCTCTTAGGTCGTCTCTCTTATTGGAATAAGTTGTATCATTCAAAACCTTCGCAAGAAGGAATGGTTATCGCATTGTTGGGGATAGGCGATCGCAAAGCCGTTTCCATTGCACTGTTCGAGCATCTCTAGCAAAGACGTCAGTTTACACCCTTTGAGTCGTATCTTAATTGCCACACGACAATAAACGTCATCTGTGTTGTCCGCATTTCCTTTCTGCAACGCTGCGAGCCCGGTACTTCCCAGTAACGAACGGCATGCGCGTTATCAGCATGACTTCGCATTCCCTACAGGAAAGTAGCGGGCGCGGCGTTTTCAATAAAGGAAATGCAAGCAAGGCAGAAGACGATTATCGTTGCATGGCAGATTTACACTCCAAAGGGTCTACCTTTGTCTAAGAGTGTACACTCTAAAAAATATTACTCTTTAGGGAGTTAACTTTTTTACTCTTACTCTTACTAATTTTACTAGACAACCACTGAACCGAGTTGAATGCGATTTGTAGTATGCAGAAAGCGAAAGCTGAATTATATGTCCACTACTGTAAGCATAATTTTGATTCATGGCCCACATATCGTATACGCAAAAGTTGCCGTAAAGCAGCACGTTCAAAGAAAGTTGAGCGTGACGTTAACAACTCCGCAACTCTGTGCCAAAACAGATGTTGAAGTTTTGTAAACTGCCCCTGTTAGGTCGTCCGAAGCACACAGATGTGACAGATGAATTTGTCATGCAGCATAAGTGAAATTTTTAAAATTTGTCACTTCAGAAGATTCTGCTAAAGGTGGTATTACAATTCAGATATATATATTTCGGAGCGGTCAGGTGAAAACATTAAGCTAAGATCGAGTGCTTGCTTGCTGTAGTAACATTTTTAGCGAGTCCCTCGCAAATGGTAAAGCTCAACCATCTTTTCGGTAGCACCTTTCGAAGATATCTTTGAAGTTTGGAGAAAACTTCTCAGGCCTCATTAAACTTATATTGCAGTCTTGAGCTACGTCGTCCACATCGCACGGCTTCTCCAAGTGTCTTTGTTTAACAATACAAAATTTCACCATTTCTTAAAAGAAAAGCTTGTGCGAGGAAGCGTAAACGAAAGCTGAGTAGCGGTCGCTGCCCCCGGTGTCCATATCTGCAATCCAGTCCGTGCCGAAAGCCTCGTGAATCTGAAAAAACTTGATATTTTTATGCGTACTTTCTGCTGCTGCATCATGTTTTGCTATTCAAAGTTTCGCTGTGAGTGTCGACATCCTTGCAAGCGAAAGTGGGAATTCCACTGGGACGACAGACTTTGATGAACTGTTCGGACGATATTGCAACGTGCTTGTCAAGAAACGCTAAGAACAACCATCACACTCTCTTTGGCGCAAGCGCTTTTAGAACGAACCAGCTTCCTTTTGACTACACAGCAGCGAATACGGGAGCAATGCGCTTCCTCCTACACAGCGCAACTGGGCTCTGTGAAGGCATCTTGGCTTGTGCAAAGCATAACGAGGAAGTTACCTGATTCCGCACGACAAAAGGAAATAAGTGCGAAATATGCAACGTCATACAAAGACGTCAACGCCCCCGCTGCTTGATAAAATCTGAATAAACCTTCCTATCGCGATCGAGCAAGCTCTGGATCGAATTTCTTGATCCCGATTGGTTACCTCCCGCAGTTTCCGCAAAGGAGTCAATCGCGATCGAAAGCGACCCTGTAACACTGGTATATTCAAGCCATCTCCTACTGCGAAATATAAGGTGAAAGAGAGGCAAAATATAGTTAAATTCCAATGTAGACTGGTTTAATACAAATAAATAAAAATGGTCTACCCTTACTGCTCCCTTAATCAAGTTGCAATGGCTTCGTTTAAACGATACAGGTTTGCCACATTGAGCAGCATGCGAAATTCGCTCTGTCGAAAGCCAATGCGACAAAAACTCTACACACACAAAAAAAGAACATGATCGCTACGTTTGCCTCGTCGGTATCGTATACTCTCGATTTACATAATCAACACGCAGTACGTAATGCAATCATTACCTTGATACCAAATTTTCATTTCTGTTAGCAGACTCATTATCCACTTCACCAACGTTTCTTGTAGTTCCTTTTGCACCGAACAGCGCGAAACCGTATAACTGAAATCGACCGCCACAGGCAATAGAGTCACCTCTGTCTTTTTGCAACCACTCGGTGTGACTGTCCAGCTGCGGCCTCAATTCGAAGTGCGTGATACGTTCCTTGGGGATTCCCCTTGAACAATGAATAACGCAAGGCGAGTGACACGTGGGCGCACGTGCTCAAACGAACGAGGCCGTTAGAGGCCGTTGACACCTTGCAAAAAAATTATGGCATTCATTTATTTTTTTGTCATATTCGTTTCACCGTTCGCGTCACGCGAGTTACAAAAGTTCCGAGACGCCTCGCGCAAGGCCTTTGTTGTGAAGCTAGACACATTTTCCGTGTTAAAGAAAAAAATGATGGTGCCGAACACCGTCAGGGCTGCTTCCATCTAAATACGTGAGAACGAAGAAATAGTTTTGCCCAGCATCCACAGCAGCGAACTTCAAAAGCTGTTTTACAGCGAAACTTCCTTTGCACTTTCCCTTCACTTTGTGGGTGGTGGTTGATGCCGCCGCCTTGCCAATTATACAACAATGTGGGTCGCTGCGCATCTACCACTGGATATGCGCCCAAATTGACAATTTACTTTTGGCTGTTGTCTAGCCGAGTAGACAACAAATTGGACCACTCGGTGTACGCTGCATGGTATTTGTATTATTGACCGATCCTCCAGAATGGGTGTGCACTTGTGCCATAAGGCGTATGAAGCCTTAAATGTGTTTATATATATGTGTCGCAGTTATTTGTGCCTACACCTTCCATCGGCATTCTTCCATCTAAGAGCATCACACACAATAATCCTCCGTTCTCGTAACACAGACAGATATAGCAGCTACAGGTGATGAGGCTGTTCTTGTGCCATCCGCTACTGCGCTGCTACGTTGCTAACTCAAACGAGCTTCGTCGACATTTATGGCACCCCCGACCAATCGCACCGGTGAGCTCCGGAGGGATTTGTCGGGGGTGCTGTTAGGTTCCAACGTTGCGTTTGATCTGCGTCATCTTTTTTTTCTCTTTTTTTTTACGCGCAAGCGTAACTGGCCAGCTCTTCAAATAGGCGGTGTTTGTCTGAGGCCGCGAAGCAAGCGAACGAGGAAGGCGCCTGGAGGTGAAGAAAGTCGCGCACCGGGGATGCTACGAAGAAGCGCGCTCAGCGCTCGGCGAAGTACCACCACCTAGAGCAATGTGCAGGTAACGTTGAGCGAAGGGGAGGAGGAAGGTAGGCGGATGCGCGCTGAGTTGACCTCCTCTGGCAGCTGTCACTGGCTTTCTTTGCTATATACATACTAGAGTGCACTAGTACACTCTAATACATACGTCGTGGGTTCGTCTCGTGGTAACGTCGTCCTCGCGCACCGTACGCTGTGTGTGCAAGTGAAAGCGTGCGACGGTGAGCCTACGATGGCAGCTCAATCTCGCGCATGCAATGCGAGGAAACACATCGTATTCCGTCGCGCGCATTGCACCACGGCACCGAGGAAGGGATGGAGCGGGGGCGTTATACTTCGGCCGTGCATGGTCGCGCGCGCTTTATCATGAAAGCGATCTGCTTTGGGGACACAGTCTAGGTGGACCGACGGCTCGTGGCTTTGCGCGCGCTGTGTCCTCACTGCTGACTTTGCGATGAAGCGATAGAAGCTCGAAGGTCCCTTTGCTCGCTGCTGCTGCCGCAATTCCTCACGCCAGCGCTTTGACAGCGAGGGACCATAGTCAATGGTCCCTCGCATAGTCAGCGGGGTGTTCTGCTCCGGCGGCTACAGCATGTGGAGCGGCAGCGCGAGCCCTGTCTTTAATGTGATCTGTGATGCGGAGGCGTCAATGCGCACAGAGGGCTGATAGCGTCGTGTGAGCTATAGCACCCAAACGTTTGCGCTTCAACCACGTTCTCGAAGTGAAACGTCACTGTAACCCTTCTTTTTTTTTTAATGTAGGCTATGAATTCGCTTACAAGATATTCTTAATGGCAAATCAGTTCTGCGGAAGCCCGCAAGGTGTTGGAAAGTGCGTGAAAGGGAAAAATTGACATCCACCCGCATTGTAGCACGAATCTGCAAAGTAAGCCCTCACGGGTTTCTCTGAAGGAAAGCCTCGCAGTCGAAGAAAACTTCGTCCTGGTCCGGGATTCGTACCCGGGACCAACGCCTTTTTCGGAGCGGACGCTCTGCCATATGGGCTAACCACAACGCTAGCAGGTCACAGACTGAGGGGGAAATAATCGACAACTCGAGGCTCTGGGGGGCACTGAATATGGTAAACCAGATCTGCGGAAGCCTGCAAGGTGGAGGAGAGTACATGAAAGGAAAAAAATACACATCCACCCGAATGCTAGCACCAATATACAAAGGAATCGTCCTTTGTAGATCCATGCTACCCGTAGGGTGGATGTAAATTCCTCCCTTTCAAGATAGCGTTAAATGATCGCAAGATTAGAAAGTGAAGCACCAAGTTCCCAACTCCGTAACTCAGCAATAACAAAGCAACATTAAAATTCTGAAAGCTGAACATATCGAGAGATATAAAGGGAACAAAACTGTTTTGTTATACACCGCTCCACAGTAGCCTACTAATTTGTGAGTATAAGGCTTTTTTACAAAACCCTCGTAAACAGTGTAACAACTTAACTTCAGCAGTAAACTCATAAATCAGATTTGTGCGCTTCAGATCTTCACATAGATGCAATCTAAAGACCTTCTTTTTATTTATTTATTTATTTAGATGTAAAAGAACGGGAAGGTAGACTACGTCGAAGCTGGCTATCCCAAAATCCCAGATGCATTACAGAAATGCGGTATCCGTTTTCGGCAAAGAGTTGCGAATTTTCAAACTATGCGTACTTCAAATTATTTCCGGAACTCGGCAAAACATCTGCAATTTTGGCAGACGCTATGATCCTTAATTCAATATCCCACTTCCTACACTCAGTACATAATTCGGGTCTATTTCTTTAATTCAGCAAATTTCATCGACCTCTGTTCGGAGATCGTCGAATTACAGCATTTCTGGACATCGGAGTTGGACCCGAGGCCGAGTTTTCCCTACTTTACTTGAGCATCAGCAAATTGTCAAGCGTAACCTCACAAGTTGTAAAATGTTGCGTCCGGCCTTCAATGCAAACTGATAAACCTTAACTGCAGTAACGAGGCTGACGTAATCCAATGCGGTTCTTACTCGTGCATGGGAAATGCACAATCCTGCTCGCAGAAAATTATCGGATCAAAAAGATATATATATATGCACTACGTACACGCGCCGTATGACTCATCTACCTGTATACAGTCCGAGCAGCAGTGTTAAGAATGGCGAGCTGCAAGGCAAGATTGCCACCCAGTTACGACAGGGCGACACGACGCGCATCTCCCCCTCACCGTCGCTGCAGCTAGGAGGCGTTCGAAGAAGCGGCCTTTGTGCTGAAAACCGCCTCCTTCCTCCAGCCCCATCGACATTGTGACGGAACGAGTTCGGTGTGTGAACAATGGTTCCGGAGTTCCCCAACGCGGACCTGATCTGACACGCATGGACAAGCTGCCGCGGGAAAGCCATATTTTGGTGCTTCTCATGCCTCGGCGTGACGCAAGACAACGAGCTAGCCACGATTGGCACCGATACTTCCCGGAACGGCACCCCTCCAACGCCGTCGTTTGGGCATCGGAATGTGTGTGCCTTTGTGTACGTAAACTGTTCCGCGGAGCGGCAGCAAGTTGGCGATGAGTAAACGAACAGTCGCCGCCTCGTATGGCCGGCGGACCGAGTGTATAAAAACTGTTGTTGTGCGAATGCTGGACACACTTCTCTTGAGCAGTCATGTTAGACTGATTCACATCTCTCATGCAGTCATGTTGGACTGATACTCTTTTTCTCAAGCAGTCATGTTAGACTGATTTAATTTCTGTAAATAAACCCATTTTCCTCGTTCTTGATGAGAAGCAGTTCTTCACTTCATCAACGACCTCAGCGTAAATAAGTTGGACGACGGCATGGGCCAGCTACCTTCGAATTCATGCCGTACTCCAATCTTGGCAAAGGACTACGAGCGATGGGATTGAGCCCCCAATCCTGACAGCAGCTTTTCCGACGCGTCGTGCGATGAGTCGGATGCTTTTGACGCGCATGACTGTTGGCTAGGCTCTTGATCTGATAATTTTCTGCGAGCAGGATTGTGCGTTTCACATGCACTAATAAGAGTGTACGTAGTGCATATATATATTTATTTTTATTTATTTACAAATACTGCAGGCCCTATTCGGGCCCAAGCAGGAGTGGGTACATACAACAACGTAAATTACAACTGCCAATTAGCAATTAAGAACACAACAAAACATGTACATACATCATTGTAACACTATACGTAACAGAAATAAACATGAACTTACAACAGTGCAATACGTAAACAAATAACAATGAAGAAAGCGTAACGCAAAAGAAAACTGCTTTGATTGCGGCAATTTAGAGGTCAAAGAAAAGGTTATTTGAAAGATGAACGAACGATTCTGTTGTACTTGTGTTATATATATATATATATATATATATATATATATATATATATATAATTACTAACATTGTATGTCGTCAACGTGGCTAGCAACGTCCATATCATCTTTTATTCAAGTAATTTCTTTTTCCTTTTTCTAAACGACGTGGTGTCTAGCATGACGCCCCACTAGAGCGACGGGCGTCCTGCCCACTGACTTAGTCAATCACCGACCACTGGGAGTAAGTGAGCTAGAATACAGCACTTGCCTTTTGCATAGTTCCACGGCGTTTACCTAAAGAACGCGATTGCCTCAAAAAAAGAAGAAGAAAAGAAAAGACTAGACCCAGAATTTTCATTTTCCATTCTGCTCATGCCGCATCGTTTGGTATACAATATTTCTGAGTCTCTGTACTGGATAATCTAGTCGGACGTTACTGCCCGTGACGTCGTTTTTGTTCCTGTGTCTCTCTTCCTTTTTTATTGTTCTTTTTTTTTCGGTAAACATGTATTGTCGAGCACTTTGTTGTGTGAAGTTTGTTGGATGTCTTGGTGGCACAATCAGTCGTACTGCCGACCGAAGTGTTTGTACGCTCATATGGGGCGAATCAGAAAGGAAAGTTAACGAAAGGAAAAAAAATTTCATCCATCCGGCTGTAGCACGAAGCTATAAAAAGGAAACCTATGCATAGTTTTTCACTGTACAGCTTCTTGCTAGAGTCGGGTGCATGATATAAATTTCGATTTCAATGTCCAGTCACACGGGTATTGCGGAGCGTTGCGGTATACCTCGATTTTCTCGCTGCCTCAAAAGTCCGGTTCGGTTCGAGAAGGCAAAATAAAACAACAACAACAACAACAACGAGAGTGCGTGTTTGCGCGTTTCGCAGGTTGCCATAGAATGCGTGTACACGAGCGCGCTGCCTTGGAGCCCGTGCTTGCGCCGAGAGCCTCTATGCGTCACGGCTGTCGACCCCGTTCCTGCCAAATTCAGTGTGACTCAGCTTTGGGTCGCTGACACGACCGCGCACGCCGCGATGGCGGAGACCGGGCGGGGATATCCCCGCCGCCCTGGTTCAATTCGGCACACACTGCGTCAGCGTTACGCGGTTACGCTTATCGCGCGCAAGGGCGATGACGCGTTCGCCGACTAAACCTTCCATTGAGCAAGTGCATCATTGGGTTGCGTAATGCGCCGATTCGTGACGCGTAATAAGTCGTGCACGTAACACTGGCAATGACGGCGCGCCTTTCAAGCGGGGCCGATTACCGTCCCTCCGCGTTCTATAGCGCTGCTGCTCGCGTTTGAAACGAAGTGTCCCTTACCGAAAACTGCCGCAGAAATATTTCCCGCGACGTTAAAGGAGTGGGCAGAGGTACTCTTTCTTTACGTAGTTGTCTGCTGCGTACTGACAGCACGACGCATCAGTGCTTCGTGAACGCTACAAATGATTGCGTCACATTTTAATGCCACCAATTTAAAACGCGTGCGAAGCATGCCGCGGCTCGAACGTAAAGCAGGGAGCTGGATATGTCACGGACACTTGAGGTAGGGGTCACGTGGATGACACAAATGACTCATGAGCGCCGTTAGCCCGCTGGCTGACTGCTCGCATTTATTTATTTATTTATTTATTTATTTATTTATTTATTTATTTATTTATTTATTTATTTATTTTGATACCCTTAAGGTACATAGTTGTACGTTGCAGAGGGGAGGGGCGAGAATACATTCCTAGAGTAAAAAATACCGGATTATTTCTAGGAATTGACAGTGCAGGGAACAAAAGAGATATGAAAAAAAACTAGTAATGTATTCATAACAACCAAAAAACAGACTTACATAATATGAAACTACAGAGTAAACTTTACCAAGCAGACAATGTTGACGAATAAGTACGCAATTACGCCAGTTGCCATCATACATTATTTTATGTTGATTGGAGCATTCTTAAGGAGAGTGGGGTCACTGGTGCTTACTAATGGTGTAGGTAGATTATTCCAGTCGATTGAAGTCCTAGGAAGGAATGATTGTGAGCACGCGACGGTGTTATGACGGGGTGCGTTAACTTTATGCACAGTCAACAGCAAAAGCTTACGGGATGCGGTTTCCCCTTCAAATGTGAATTTCTGCACTGTTAAGGCATGACACTTCGTAGTTAAAGAATCACTGTGTAGGTGGCGAAGGCTACTACATGCTGGAACATTTAATTCGAGGCTGTGTGACCATGCTTCGCGAGAATTCAACTTCTTCGCAGATGCTGTATCCCGTAAACGTTTGCGGTTGACTGCACGTGATCGCGACGAGCCGAATAATAAGGCGCAGGCTGGATCCAAAGAGGGCGAAGAGATGCGTTGTGGTAGTAGATTTTATGAAAAAGGGAAATGCGTGAATCTTTTCTGCGAAGAGATAATAATGGGATCTGAAGGGTACTCTTTGTTAATGTGACACTAGCAGTGCGATGGTAGTTAGCTAAGATGAAACGAACAGAGCGATATTGCACTGATTCTATTTCGTTAATTAATGTGATCCGATGAGGATCCCCAACGGATGAGGCATATTCTAATTGGGGGCGGACCTAATAAAACAGGTGCAAACGAAAAATTTATCTTCAAGTATCCTAAGGAGCAGTTAATTAGCTTTAGATATTAGATAATGTACATGCTGCTTCCAAGAAAGATAGCTAGTAATATGCATGCCAAGATAACGGCAGCTTGTAACGTATTGAAAGGGACAGTCATTGAGGGCGTAGGTAGGGAAAGTTGTGTTAGAACGAGAAGTCCGCATAGATTTGCATTTATAAATGTTAAGTTCCATGCACCAAGTGAGGCACCAATTAGATGTGTTATTTAAATCAGATTGAAGGGTAGTTATATCACAAGCATTAGTTATTCTTCGATATATAACACAGTCGTCAGCGAATAAACAAAATTGTGAGGAAATGTTATCAGGTAAATCGTTAATATATGAAAAATAAAAGAGGACCAAGGACAGACTCTTGTGGAACACCGGATTCAGCTGGAGCCGCATTAGATGTGGAGTCATTAGTTACAACAAATTGGGAACGACACGAAAGGAACGATTGGATCCAACTAAGTACTCTCAGGTCAATGTTGAGTGCGCTTAGTTTGTGCAGTAGCAATACATCTATGACCTTATCAAAAGCGTTTGAAAAATCAAAAAATATGCATTCTGTCAAAACACCGCTATCAAGACATACATGTGTGTCATTAGTGAAAGTTACCAGCTGAGTCTCACAAGAAAAAAATTTGCGAAAGCCATGTTGAATGTTAGCGAAAAAATTATTTTCTTCAAGAAAGTTGACAAGGTTAGAAAATATAATGTGCTCCATTATTTTGCACGGTGCTGAGGTAATCGATATGGGCCTGTAGTTAAACGGATACTGAGTTTCGCCAGATTTGTGGATCGGAATAATCTTTGCTGTTTTCCAGTCATGAGGCAAGGATGAAGATAGGTACGACTGTGAAAACATGCTCTCTAAGATGATAGAAGAATACTCCCTAGTACTTTTCGGAAATTTCGTCGTAATGTCGTTTATTCCGCGAGGAGACGTAAGCCTAAGATTGTATATTTTTTTTTAATACCAGTAGAGTTAAAAATTATGGGATCCATAGGTAAAAAATTGCAGCATGATAGCCTTGGAAGTTTATTATCATGTACTGAAGGAGTGAAACCTTTTATAAACACATTATTTAGAATTACAGTGCAGTTCTGTCGAGGTATAGGCTCACTGAAAGACGTGCTAAGTGATATCATTTTCGATTCACTGGGACTTACTACATTCCAGAAGCTTCTTGGATTATTTATAAGTATGTTCGGAAGGGTACCATTGAAAAAAAGAAAATTTAGTATTCTTTATCGCAGATGAGTAGGCCAAGGCAGGTTCTTTGTAAGCAGGTCATTTAGCATGGCTTTGCCTCCGTTTAGCTGTGCGAAAAAGACGTTCTTTTTTCTGTAAGGCAGGGGTTTCAAAAATTTATTATATTACGAAGCATTGTTATTCGAAAAAAAAAACGCGCCTCATCGGGATCAACTTGTTAACAAGATAGTGAATTTTTTCTTTGAGTATATTCCAGACAGTATCCAGTGAGCGCTCAGCAACATTAGGCAGGAAATTATCAAGAAAGAGAGCAAGTTCGTAGTTGATAGCGGTGAAGTTGCCGTTTTTATAATCACGAATGGTTTTAATACTGTTTTGGGACGGTAGAATTGCCAGGCTAATGGAAAAATGCAAGACGTCGTGATCGCTCAAGCCGGGTGAGTGTGTAACCTTAGATATGATATCTGTTGATGACGTTAAAACAAGATCTAAAAGAGATGACGTGGTGTTCTTTACACGTGTAGGGGAAGTAACAACCTGAACCAAGTTCAAATCAGCACATATCTCTACAAAACGCTTCGATTCTGCGGTAGTTGTATTTAATAAAGGACACGTGCCTGAGCAGGAAATGTTGGGGAAGTTAAAATCGCCCATAAATAATATTGGCGCTCCGGGAAAGTGAACACTTATCTGGCGTAAACAATAGTACACGCTATCGCAAAAAGTCGGGAATGATGATGGTGGTCGGTAACAAACACCGATCACACCCTTTTTGAAATTCACAGAAACGCAGCACCATACACATTCAATATTACATGATATGGCTACAGGGAAACAGTCAAAGCATACATTAGAACAATTAGAACACCACCGCCCCATGTGTTAGCGCGATCGGTACGGTAAACATTACACTTTTTATTACAGTGGAATAACTCAAGAGTTTTCTACTTTACTCGTCAACCACGTTTCGGTTAATGCAGTTATGGCTGCATCACAACCATTTATTAGGCTGCAGAGATCATCTTTTTTAGGTAAAAAGCTACGAATATTAGTAAAGAGAACCGGTAGTCTCGATATTATAGGATAGAGGTCCCTACCCCTCGCGTTATTCTATGGGTGCGCTGTTGGAACATATCAGCCTGATCTTAAGGATAGAACAGACGCCGCGGCCTCATCTGGGGTCCTACTTAACGGCTTCACTTCATAGACCTTTTGTTCAGTGGCATACGTATTCATAGCATTTTCTACAAATTAGTAGCTTGTTATATCTTAATTTAAATGGTACATTCTTACTTTTTCCGCATTCGATAAGGGTGTTTAAGGGTGTTTCTGGCGCGACGTGTAGCGGGATTGAAATCTTCACTAACAGAGATACTGATTTCTTTTAGCATGGGATGGTTCGATAAAATGTCACTTTGGTTTTATAGGCAGAAAAAAGTACTATCTATGGACGCGATTTCCCTGGAGTGAATCTACCAATACGATGTGTGCGTGATACGTTGTCGCTATAGTTATGCTGAGACTTAGAGTGTTAGTTAGAATGTCCAGTATTTTTTGCTCTGATTGAACAGCTGACTCGTTGGCGATGTCCTTTAAACCATAACAAAGCAGATCATTTTTCTGAGAGCGGTCTTCCGCATCATCCATTCGGGAGCGTAAGAATGCAGCGTCCTTTGCTATACCCCCAACCACTTCACGCCCGTCACCGAGTTCATGCTGCCATTTTTCAAAATTACCGGTCTGAATTTCTACGGTCGCAAGTCGTACTTTAATTTCAGATATCGCATCCGCCCCCGTTTTCCTGTGTGTCTTTAACTCTGTAATAGCGTCCAGCATTGCCTTTTGGTTATCCTCCATTCTTTTATGCCTTTGATTCAAATCGCGTAAATTTTTCACTTCGGTTAATGTATCCGATTATTGTTCCCTCGGAGGACCGGGATTTCTTTCGTCACCGCACCAAAGCAATAACAAAGAACAAAAAGGACCAAGCACTCCTTCTGGGCATGGAAGCACGATTATAAATGGATCGTCAGATTTTAGTCTTGATATGGAAAGGCAACTGACCTGTGGAATGAACAAAATGATGTGTGAGGCCATCATTCCTGTCGCGCGTCCATGCCCACTGAAGATTTCGTTCGGAGCACTGGCTTTAAGCTGACTCGCTATCGGCGCAGCTGAAGACGTTGAAGAAGCGCAGTGGATATCAGGTGACAAGTGACCCATGACGCAACCGCCCTGTCAGAGGAGGGTAGCAGCGCACGAATACATGGAAGCTGGGAAAGCACCCGCCATCGCAACTTCGTCGCAGGGGTCGTCAACTGTACTATTGCCGGTGAAGCTCTGGTTGACAGGGAGCATCTCAGTTGGTGGCAAGCAGCAGTCGCCAGGATAAGATGAGGCATATATGTCTTGAAAACTTGCTTCCGTGGTTACCGAAACGTTGCAGAGCACGCCACCATGGCAAAAGACAGCCTAGCATTCCCAGCCAAGGACCAGCTGGTCCTTGGCTGGGCACCGAATACTTGCGGAATGAACAAAAAGATCACAGCCATCATTCCGGTCATGCGTCCATGCCCACTTTTAGGTACTGCGCATTCTACTCGGGTTCACCACTTTCAGGGATCCCTGAAACGTCACAAAAGTGAGCGTGAGAGAACCCGCAAATACACGCAATATTGCTGCGCGACTGGCCGTTCGAAGCACTTTGCGTTGCCGTATTCGAGTCGCAGAAAATGGACAATTTGTGTTCTCGGTCATCATTAATAAAGTGCAGTGCGACTCGAAGCGCTGCAAGTTCTGCCGCCATCGACGTTGTCAAGTGAGCGATCTTCAATTTTGTAGTGGTGGCTTTTGTTTGAATGACGACTGCTGCGGTGTTTGACAGGATAGAGCCGTAGGTGTATGTGTCTGCGTAATTTCGGTACTTCTCATATAAGAGGAGTAGGGTGCAGCTGTTTAGGATCTGTTGATGACACATCTGCTTTCTCCCGGACGCCAGCTATTGTCAGTTTGATCTTTGGTCGAATGAGGCACCAAGGAGGAGTCAAAGGTCTCGCGGCAGGTGCGAAGCAAGGTAATATGGCCTCACGATGAGCGGATACCGTTCCGCAGAACGAGGCACGTGGTCTCTCCGCAGGTAGACAGGCTAAATGGTGGCGAGAAATCCGGGCAAGGTGCCGTTGGTTAATGCTGGCAAAGCTTAGTGCTTCAACTTCGATGTGGGTCTTGATGAGATGGTCTCTAGCGACTGTAATAGTTGCTGCCGTTGACGCACATTGAGGAATATAACCCGTTCCATACGTAGCAGACAACGCTCTGGAGGTTAGAGAGACTTCTTGCAGTGACTTCGTTCGCACATAGAAATAGTTCGATGTTTTTTGACCGCAATTCTGCTCAACAGTTTTTATATACGCTCAATAGTAAATTATAGCTATAGCTATAGCGACAGCTACAGCGAACCATAGCTGTCGCCGCCATGGTGGCGTAAACATAATGAAACTTGGTCTACGAGAGAGAGACCACGCCGATTGATATCGAAAGCAACCTCAATGAAAGATTCTCAAAGCTCTGTGTGTGAACTCGAGTATAAGTCTCCCTGCACCGACCAGAAGACGTCCAGCGACTCTTTTATTTATCCTACAATGGCATCCGCTGGGGCCGTGAAGAAAATGAACCGACCTCCGTGAGGCGCCGCCGCTCTGTGCAGTCCTAAGCTCAAACTTCGGAATGATTGAGCTGTCGCGATCGCATGTTACCCTTGCCTGGAGATGAGCGTTCCAAAGCATCGTCGCAAATGTGAATCACGTCCCCCCAATGTTGCTTTCCTTCGCTTGCGAGGCTGCGTGTTCTGGCGCTGCTGTCAATTGCGGAAAGCTTCAGTGCGGGGTGCCCAACTGTGCTGCACGCAAGGTTGAACTGGACTCTGCACGTGCGATAAGGAATTAATTTGCGACACGCGAAGATTACGTAAGCCCGCAAGTAACACAGCGGCACTACGAGAGCCCCATTCTGCATCGCGAGCGTGACGCCGGGGTGCCGGTGGCAGTGACCTCACTCGAGAGAAAGGCTGCCGGTATACAGCCGTCGCTTCCGCGTTCATTGCGACGCCGAGGTACTCTCCATCACGACGGCTGATGGGCAGACGTCGCCGCGGTATGCGCCAAAACTACTTCCGCGACCGTATACGTCTCTCACATCTAAACGTGCACACGTTCGCAAAGACGCAAAAGCGACGAGGCACACGAAGACGCATCAAGACTGACAGTCAAAGGGCAGCGACCGCTTGAGCTGCCGTATATAAAACGTGAAATGCCGTCGTCATCAGCCACTGCAGCGTTCAGTGAGTGAGCGACGCTCTTGTCCGGATCGTGAGCGCTACCGCATGAGGGAATACGGCAGCGCAGCAAAAGCAAACTATCAGGAAAACCACCTCGCATTATTGCGCGCCGAATCGTTCGTTGACCTGTAGTTGATGTAATGACTTCCGATGAGCGCAGAATACGATTGTCTGAAGGACCTGTTTGGAGATATTCGACGGGCGGGCTTTACCGCTGGTTTTCGTCTTAGCCGTAGCATCTTGCAAACTTCGGTACGTGGGCATATTTCTTCGTTTCGGCTTTGTACATTCCCTTCAACTTTCTCGCTCTCACTTGAGAGCTTGCAAAGCGGACACGGTTACAGCGATTGTCATCTCAACGCAAGTAGCCGTGCGCCTACCTGCACCATCTACATTCACCTGCGTACCTGTGAAGGCGGTTGTTTCATTGCCACCAGTTGAAATCCCTTTGTACCAGTTCCTGCAGCTTAACTCGTCTCGTACGTGCAAATTTTATTATCTCAACTTCTGGTCTGACAGTCTTCTAGACTCGTTCACTTCTAGCAGACTTGTGGTCTAGTAGTCTTCTACAGTGTAGTGTCTCGTTTAAGTCCTCCTACACCATTAGCGGTGTTTTCCTTCCCACCACTATTAACAACCACGGTAGGTCAGTGGCTATGACGTACATTCTGCTCTTGAGTACGACGTCGCACGTTCGACTCCCTGCTGCAGCGGACAAATTCCGATTAGAACTGGATAAAAAAAAAAAGAAATAAAAGAACGCTCGTGTCACCGAGTTCTCATGGTCAAACATAACCTGGAGCAGTCCATTACGGCGTCTTGCCGTGACTCATTTGTTGCTTTAGTACTTTCAATTAAAATGAATTAAATGCTGGGGTTTTACGTCTCGAGACCACTGAGGCGCGCCTTTGTGTGGGGACTGCAGATCAATTTTGACCACCCGGGCTTAATTCTTTAAAATCTAAGTACACGAGTGTTTTTCGCATTTCGCCCTTATTGAAATGAGCAGTCGAATTGAAATGAGCACGCCGGGAGCTGGCAGCGCAACGCCAAAGCCACTAAACTACTGCGGTGGTTTTGCGGCGACACTGAGGGACACTGAGGGACACTGGGACACTGAGGATAACAATAGGTCGCTCTAGTAAATTCATTATCGTCATCAGCCGCAGCAGCTAGCATCCCTATTTTTCTGTCGCCCTGCCAGACGAAAGCCTCTCTCAGTGATCTCCAATTACCACTGTCTTGAGCTAGCTGATTACAAGTTTTGCCTGCAAGGTTCCCATATTCAGCGCTTTGCTAATTGCAGCAATTTCCTAATTTCGCTAATAGCTAATAAATTAGGCTTCGACAATACCAAAAAACTGGCTGTGGCTTAGCTAAGGTTAAGCCCAGGATGCGAAGCATACTAGCCTTTATTTTAACGCGACAGCGTTAAGGAGCTCGTGTCGCAGAAAAGCCGGCGTCGTCGGCGTCGGCTCAGGCGTGCGGCGCTTGCTCAGGCGCACATTTCGTTGTCGCGCCGAACGCTGCGTTGCTCGACGCTCACCGCGTCCGATGCGGGGTGAGCGTTCACTTCGCTTTTCATTCGCTTTTAATTCCAACGAGCAGCTCTGTCTCCAGGAGGCATCTCACCTCGTGAGTGTCTAGCAGAGGCAAGCGCAGCTGCTTATATACCGCCGCGACGCCGCGAGCGACGGCGCGAGTTGGAGCCCCGTTTCTCCTCTGTCGTGACGTCAGGGCGTCACCTGGTCAGCCTTGAAGGCGACGCCGCGAGCGACGGCGCGAGTTGGAGCCCCGTTTCTCCTCTTTCGTGACGTCACGTTGTCACGTGGTATTTAAGGCGACACCGCCGCGCCTGTGGAGCTGGGTTGAGCTCTAGTAATATGCTTCGCATAAAAAAGAAAGGAACCCGTCTTACCGGTACAGGAACCTTTATAAGCCAGGAAAGACGCATGAAAGACAGGTGGCGACGCCCCCTTGAAGTTTCCGCATCAGCTTATTGTGACGTCATAAGACTTTGAAAGCATCTGCTCGGGCAGTGCCTCCTAAATAGCAGGCCTGTGCACTCCGATTTGTGACATCATGCTAACTGGACCGAAATTTCCATTGCCAAGCCCAGCGTGACGAAGACGATGACGCCAAAACCACCGCGGCTCGATCGGGAGCGTCCCCATGAGACTCTATGGCAGTCGGGCAAAGTAGCATGACGTCACGGATCGAAGTGCACCGGCCTTGTGTTATCTAGGAGGCGTTGGCTCGGGCCGTTGTGGCTCGTGCCTAGTTAACTATTTATGGGTAAATCTAGATATTAAAGCGCATTCTAAAGGAACCAAGAAATGAACAGAGCCAGTTTCGAGAACATTTGCTGCACTGCAAAACCTATGTATGACAACGGACTTTGAACTTCGTGACGTCATATCGACGTAACGGCGCTGCGTTTCGGAGCGAAATTCGGAGAACTGAGAGTCTGACCTTAATTTTCTCTTCTCGCAATCAACCTCTAACCGCAAAATTAACAAATGACGTCACGGATCGAAGTGCACCGGCCTTGTGTTATCTAGGAGGCGTTGGCTCGGGCCGTTGTGGCTCGTGCCTAGTTAACTATTTATGGGTAAATCTAGATATTAAAGCGCATTCTAAAGGAACCAAGAAATGAACAGAGCCAGTTTCGAGAACATTTGCTGCACTGCAAAACCTATGTATGACAACGGACTTTGAACTCCGTGACGTCATATCGACGTAACGGCGCTGGGTTTCGGAGCGAAATTCGGAGAACTGAGAGTCTGACCTTAATTTTCTCTTCTCGCAATCAACCTCTAACCGCAAAATTAACAAAAACTGACTCTTCAAAGAATACTTTATCGATATAAACTGATTGGTTTTTCTCATAGTGTCTCTTTGAACTTTATGAATCGATTGATCAATCTAGCAGAAAACCGGTTGTCTGCTCTACGCATCACATGGCCTCCCAGCTGAACATTTCTCTTAGCCTCAACAACGGTACGATCCCCTCGCATTTGATCTCAAATTCATACTGCTGTATCCCTTATACTGTGAATTTGTTGATGCTAGGCAGTGGCAAGTTCACTGGAATGGAAAGCGAACGGTAAGAAGCACATTAAGAAAAGGCATGGCACATGTTCATGTTTGTGTTAGCACCAAACAATGAACGCATAGTGGATTAAGAAAAAGAAGTAGCGGGAAATTTCTCGCTGAGACGACCGATAAGCAAACAGTGCGATCTAACTAGAGAAATAATGATATTGAACCATCTAAGAATTCAGAAGAAACGAAAAAAAAGAAAACACTGAACGTCGCGATGGCACATCACAAGTCGTGTCAAAGTCCCTAGCTATAACGAAATAATTTTTTAACAGCTCTAATGGCGTCCACGGAACAATGGTTCCTTGTGTACTGTCAAATGCTCATATGCTAAGGCCTAAAGCTTACGAAACGGTGCGAAAACGCGCTAGCAGCGAAAGCGAAACATTGTGCGTGGGCATGCATGCAGACCCGCAGTCGATGGCAGCGAAACCGTGCGACGCTGCAATGAGGCTTCATTCTGTTATGCACCATTTCGTCATACAGACAGCCCACTATAAGAACATATTTCGCAGAGTTAACTCTCAGCGATCGCCTACATTTCACGCAAGAAACCGATTCGGGGGACTCCATCGTGGCGACCGTGCGCAGTGGCCGCTCACTGTATGCGTATTCTGTAAATATAGATACCGTCTTGAAACCATACTGTGCTTTCTATTTGCCTAAGATTATTATTTTGACAGTAAAGGACTTCTATCGTTTCGAGAGTACTTATAGAAATGTCCAGGAGGGATCCCGCGTGGTGTTTTTCTATTGAGCGCCGACAGCCAAACCTATGAGCGAGGCGCTTCAGACCGGTAGCGGCTCTGTAAGTCCTCGCCGTCAACAGCTGATGACTTCGCGTGCGCTATGTACTCGAGTGCAATGAAAGTGAATTTGAAGAGGCGGCAACGAAAGTGAATTCGCTCGCCGCTGATGCCGCTATACTCATCCCGCCGGCGTTCTGACAGCGAGTGTCCGCGGTCATCGAGTGAAAACTGTTCGTGTTTGCCTATGCACGCATGACTATTTAGAAGCTAACGAATGTCTATAGCAGTTTATGCAGCTCATAAAACGACAAACTTTACTTCTTATAGCTGTCTAATTGCTTTCGCAATCAATGCTCCGCCTGTCGGGCGAGACTGACTTTTTCGTCTACGATTTCGTCTACGATATAAAAGTAGACGGTTTAGTCTACTGTTAAAGTAAAGGTTGTCAAAATCTTGATAACAAAAATAAGAATTAATTAAAATTAAATTATGGGGTTTTACGTGCCAAAACCACTTTCTGATTATGAGGCACGCCGTAGTGGAGGACTCCGGAAATTTCGACCACCTGGGGTTCTTTAACGTGCACCTAAATCTAAGTACACGGGTGTTTTCGCATTTCGCCCCCATCGAAATGCGGCCGCCGTGGCCGGGATTCGATCCCGCGACCTCGTGCTCAGCAGCCTAACACCATAGCCACTGGGCAACCACGGCGGGTAAAATAAATAAGAATTGAAGCATCTGGTTTACATCTGCTTCGCAACGAAAAGGCATCGAGCTTCCTTTTACCACATCTCGCAGGTAGTTAAAGCTGGCGTCTTGTCTTTAAGAACATTTCGCCATTAAGCAAGTAAGTTAAACTAAGATTAGTAAATTACAGCTCCATAATTGGAGAAAAGCTCACCGTCGCACGTTAACGGAAGTTGAATTGGCAAACCGGAAAACACGGAAAAATTAAATATGGGTAGCGACGTCTTCTTAAGTTCCCGCACCAACTTTTCATAACGTCACAGCTTTTCACAGACTCTCCTAAGAGTTAGTTAATTGTTCATCGATAAATAAAGATTGCATTGCCTTCTCAAAAAAAAGATAAATACTCAACCTGGGAAGTTTGTAGACATTTTCTTGCCCTCAAACAACCCAAGTACGAGAAGATATTTCGAAATTTGTGACGTCACACGTACCGGCGCTGATGTTTGAGTGCGGGATTCAATAACGGAAAATTTGGTCGTCTCCTCCTCTAAATAAAGTAACCTACGTTTTTGTGCTAAATGAATGCTAAAAGTCAAAATTAATTTAGTCTTGATCTTAAGTATCCTTTTAGAACCGGACAGAAAGAACATGCTGAAATTTACAAGTGCGCGAGACACTTTTACCCGGGGTGGTGGCGCAGTGCATTGGCAGTGATGTGCTGCTGAGCACAAGGTCGAGAGCTCGATTCCCGATCGCGATAGCCGCATTTCGATGGCGGCGAAATGCATAGGAAGAAGCTATAACAACTTCAGGTGATCAATATTCATCATCATCAGCCTGATCAGCTTCCTGATTCCAACTTGCGCCTGCAAATTACCTCATTTCAACGCCCCACCTAGTTTTCTGCCGTGCTCGGCTGCGCTTCCCTTCTCTTGGCACACATTCTGTAACTCCAATGATCCACCGGTCCACCAGCTCCATTTCTTTATCTTAATGTCAACTAGAATATCGGCTATTCCCGTTTGCACTCTGATCCACCACCGCTCTCTTCCCGTCTCTTAACGTTACGCCATTCCTCGCTCCATCGCTCTTTGAGCGGTCCTTAACTTGTTCTCGAGCTAAATTATTTGTCAAGCTCCAAGTTTCGGCCCCATATGTTAGGACCGCTAGAATGTATTTATTGCACACATTTCTATTTCAATGATAGTGGTAAACTTCCAGTCAGGATCTGGCGATGTCTGCCGTATGCACTTCAACCCATTTCTCATTCTTCTGTAAATTTGCTTCTCATGATCAGGGTTCCTCGTCAGTAACTGACCTAAGTAAACGTACGCCTTCACAGACTCTAAAGGCTGAAAGGCGATCCTGAATTCTTTATTCCTTGCCAAGCTGTTGAGCATTATCTTCGTCTTCTGCATCTTAATCTTCAATCCCGCTCTTACACTTTCTCTATTAAGGTTTTTTCTGTTGTCTGTTAATTTGCCCCCAGCGTTGCTGAACAGGACAATGTCATCCGCAAACCGGGTGATCAATATTATGTCATTGCTACTCTGGTCAATATTATTCCGGAGCGCTACGCTACGCGGTTCGTGTACTCGAACCCGCCTATACATAGGACCCGCGGCTACTAGAATTACTGCATATATCGAATAGCAGGAAGAACCCATGCAAAAGAATATATTGTTTTACGACAGGGTTTAACGTGCCATAGAAACACAAGGACCATCAGAAACGCCGCTGTGGAGTGAAAACTCTTAAAATATGTTTTGACTGCCTCGGGCCAGTATTCCGAAGATAACACTTTTCTTATCACGCTTCGCAGAGATTGGCTGATCCCGCTGATACGGGCAGCCTCTGAGACAATGAGGAAGGGTACAAAGCTCGTGGAGGCGCGCTGGGTTCACCTTATCTGACAGCTGCTACAGGCTCTGTGTGCGGGCACCACAAGTAGAGGGTTGGGGGGGGGGGGGGGAGGTGTCATTTTTGTTCGCTTAAGTTGCCCTCGTACAGTTTATATGTATGATTTGCATTCTACCAAAGGACCAAGCAATTTAGATGTCCTAGATGCACCATTCGGTTAGCTTCCGAGGGCTACGATATCCCCAAACCAACCATGGAAATGACTCGCACGGAGGTTCCAGCTAGCTCAGCGCACCAATTTGAATTTCATATATGCCAGGGACCTCCACTAGCCAACTATTTTGCAACTTGTGCATTTGTGGAAGCACCCAAGCACTTTGTATTCGAACCAGTACGAACTCCGCAGGAATGACTTCAAGCAAAGCTAAAATCCTTATTCACCACCTGTGCAGTGCGTTTTGGCCTCTAGAATAGCTTAGCTTCACGACTAATGGCTGCATGTACCTTGATATTTATTTTACTTGGGGCCAGCCTCACAAGTGATCACAAACGTTCCGTATCGCCATGAGTGATATTTTTAACGATCCTCGCACCAACTGTCTGGTTATATTTTTGAAGCTTACAAACGTGCTTTTCGGTATAGCACCGAAAGCCTAGAGTCTATATAAGAATATTCAATGGTGATTTAACGGTAAATGTGAGAAAAAAGTGTTACCTGTCACGTTGCACCTCATCGAAGTCCCGGATCCAAGATTTAAACCGCTTCCACTACATTGCAAAACATTTTTCAGGAGCTCAATAACCATACGTCCTGCCTCTTCGAAAACCGAAGTACAACTGACAGTGGTCTGTCTGAGGCGCTGGATCCATGATTTAAATAGCGTTCACCCAATTGCAAAGTGTTTTTCAGCAGCGCACTCCACACACGTCGTGCATCTTCGAAAACTGAATTAGAAATGACGGTGGTTCGAAGCAGAACACTGGCAGTTGCACTATATATATATATATATATATATATATATATATATATATATATATATATATATATATAGAGAGAGAGAGAGAGAGAGAGAGAGATTGGCGATGGAGATACTCACAACTTTTTTCATTGCGCCTAGTTAGATTATTATTAATGAATTAGTCAACCTCTCAATTATTATAGTTAGATGAAATTGCCAATGAGAAAATTGTAGAGCAACATGAAAAACTCACGATACAGCTTTCTGTTGCTCTGTACGTGCTACACAAAAGTTTTTCCGAGCGTGAAAGAAACCCGTAAATACACTCAAATTGCTGCCCGCGACTGGCTGCTCGAGGCTCTTTGCGTGTATTAGCGGGCTTCTTTAACGCTTGGAAAAACATTTTTATGTAGCACGTATTCAGAACCAAAAAGCTGTATCGGCAGTTTTTCATGCTGCTCTACAATTTCCTCATTGACACTTTTCATCTAATAATAATAATTGATAAGTTGACTATTTAATTTAGAACAATTATCTAACTAGGCGGACTGCAAGAAAGAGCATCTCAAAGCGACAGTAAACATCATTACCTTGGTTCTGTCCAGCTACGTAGCATTTGCATATTTTTAAGGTTTGGCTCAAGTGAAACACAGTTCAGCACAATGCGTTGGCGGGCTAGTTGGTGCGAATCCACAATTACTTTGTTTAGCGCAAAACAACGGACACAAGAAAGATGACGTGTGGTGTCCTGTCATCTTTCTTGTCTCCGTTGTTTTGCGCTAAACAAAGTTTTTAAGTGAAACACCTTGCATATATTTGCTCTTCTAAGCCCTCTCGTCTTCTCTGTATCTCTACGACATGGTCAGCTTCCCACACATACTTTTTCCCACTTTGGTACTCGTAAAGCTCACGCATTAAATGGCGAACTAGACACGCAATATCAAAGGGCAAAGTACGCACACAAACAAAACAAGACGCAAAGATTCCGCCTCGAAGCTGCCGAAGCAGCTCGCCGTGATGGGTGAAAATTTTATTTCAGGAGAGCGAAAGCCTCAACTTAGCAAGTTTTCGCCCTCTCGTGACTAGTTGCCTTTCTATGGGTAAAGATTGGCTACATTGTATTCTAGAGGAGACCAAGACTGGACTTGGCAAGTTCCAAGAACATTTACTGAACCACGATACAAATATGGAAAAATACTTTGTAATCCATGACGCCATAACAAGGTACCGGTGCTAAGCTTTCGGTGAAAATTCAAAAAAATAATAGAACTGACATTTAAAAAGCCCCAATTTCCCCTGGTTGCTGCTACCCTTGCCAAGGTAGTTTTTAAAAAGACCCTCAACCAATTTTGAAGATCTTGTATAAACGTACCGAGTCGTTAAGTCCTGATCAATAAGTGACGGATTTAAGCGCACCGCGTAAGGCGTGCAATTTATCAAAAGGTCGCGTCATTTTTCAAACATTATGGTGAACAAATTTCCGTAATATAGCTGGAATGTTGGGTAATTTGTTTCTATAAAAAAAAAAAAACGAGCGCAGCTTGCGCTAGTGGTGCAAGGCTGGAGTCAACAGCGGAGCTTGTGATCACCTAGCTTTTACGTGGCTTGCCTAAGTTGTTTGTAGTTTTGCGAGATTATGCTAAGTTTTGCTAAGTGTTAGTAGGCTTGGCCAAGTCGTTTCTACGTTTTACGAGGTTATGGTAGACTTGGATAAGTTAATTGTTTGTAGGTTTTTGCCAAGTTGTTAACTCGGCGACCTTGACGCTGGAAGTTTTCGAGCAGTCGCCGGCCGGGATCATTTTCTAGACGACGTCGAGCGTTCATGCGCCGACTCTCACGTTCCCTAGACGGAAACTCGGGATCCTCGACTCGGCGTCGCCTCTTCTCAGCCGCAGCTTCGGCGCAGTGTTCCAGATCGGCTCGGCGGCGACGCATCGCTTCTCGCTTGGCAGAGCGGCGCTTTTCTTGGTAAGCCGCTTCTTCGGGCTTTTTTCGGTCTTCCCATGGCAGCAGCACTCACGCACGGGGTAGAGGAGGCGAAGCGTCGCCGCGCCCGCTGTTCCGAGCTTTTACTCGCCTGTGACGTCATGACTCCGCCCTACGCGCGTGGGGTGCGAGGAGGTTAGGTGACTCGGTGCTCTCGCAGGTTACTGCTAGGCAACTCAAGGCGGCACACAGCTGGGCTGTTTCCTGGCAACGCTCCACGGCGGCACTAAAGCTTAAACAGCTCCGCTATTAATAAAAGCAACCGAAAGAGAATACACAATTTATCACTACAGTAAGCACTTACGGCACACAGCAAGTGTCGTTTCTTCGTTACAATGTTCTCCGTGTTGATCCGAGCTTAGCGGTCAAAGTTGTCGCGATCTTTTCGCGAGCACCATGAATCGTCCTAGTTGCGTTGTGGGCTGCAAATCTAGTGATCGGCGACATGTCAGGCTGCGACACGATGTCCGTCTGCAAGGCAACATGCGAGCGGAGTGGCTGCAGTACATTGGGCTGTCGGTATCCGATCGGCACCAGCATCTGTAGGCGCTTTTGGCCGCCACTTCACACCGGAGGATTACGAAGTTTTCTAACGTTCCTGATAAACGCAAGCGTGCTGGGCGTTTTACCATAGAATAAAGAACCAACTGGTTTTACCAAATGAGCGGAGGCGCAAACCTGAACAGCCTGCATGGTGCTTCCACCTGGTGGCACATAGCTCAACCAAACACGGGGCTAATATAGCAGTAACGAAGTGTATTCTACTTTGCTGCTGGTGTAAATTTTCAGCAGCAGTGTAATCATGAGCGTATATTAACGCGACAGCGTTAAGGAGCTCGTGTCGCAGAAAAGCCGGTGTCGTCGGCATCAGCGGCGTTGGCCGTGAGCGATAAATCTCAGAAGGCACTTTATAAAAAACATCTTGCAAGATGGGCTGTTGGGAATCGAGCCAGGGTCTCCGGAGTGTGAGACGGATACGCTACCACTCAGCCACGAGTCTGTTCCTTCGAAACGGGACAAAATCGGCTCTAGTGTTGCCTTCGAAACCTGCCGTAGAAAGTTACACTGCGGTGTATATCGCTAAATATGACCATGTAACTTACAGAAGTCGCAGTTTCACGAGTAGCGAAGTACGTTTCCGCTAAATTTCTTCTGCGCTCTGCGCACGCGCAGAGCCATCTTGCGGCACGGAAGGCCCCCTCCTCGCAATGTACGGCGTTGCCCCGACACGTGGCGCGCCACTCGCCTCATGACCGCGTCCGCCTTCATGGCGCGTCGGGGCCCGGATATCTCTGCCGATCGCGACGTTTGGCTGGCGTAGCGCGCTTGAGTAGGCGGTGCGAACGGGATGCGATATCGCTAGCGTTCCACTCTTGAAGGCGAAGCTTAAGCGCCCTCCAATTTTTTATTAGCCCTGCCGCCACCAGGTGGATGCACACCGCGCAGCCATTTTTTTTTTCAGCGACTCTACGGCCACTCAATCCTTTCACGTACAGGTCCCCTTCGTCGAAACGCCCAGCTCGCCTGCGGTTGCCGACGGTCACGCCCGGCGCTGTGGCACAACGCTCGCTGCTTGGACAGTTCTCGCGGCGGATCGACGCCCAGGTGGCTAGCGAAGCGGCTGCAGAGGCTTCTCGCGCTGGTTCCAAGACAACCGGAAGTAGACGACACGACATCCCATCATGACGCAGAGCCAGTGAAGGCGCAGCTTGGCCCCTATCGCTCGGCGAACGAGTTGCGGAGAGAAAGCATGGCTAGGAAGGAGGGCAACTTGTAATCGTCTGTAGGCTCTTTAATGAGACGCCTCACTTAAATTGTGGTGTTAATGTTTTACTGAAGCTGTACCCTATGCATCTACAAGACGTTTCCGAACCGTTTTAGGAACCCTTTAAGAACTGTCAGAGTGAAAGCGTTAAATTCTGGTCACCCTCATAGGTTTATATTCGATTTTACTGCATTTAAATTGCCAATAAGCGTAAACGCTCGAGTGTCAATGCCAGAGGTACAACATTCCGATATGTTTGTCCCCACTTGAGAAACGGAAATTGATACAACGCTTAAAATTAGATCCGACGGGTGACGAGAATGAAGTACTATGGGCAAAGCCACAAGTATGCGAGCTTTACGCAACCTTGTGGGAAATCAAATTTGCTTGCTTACTTGCATGTTTGTCTAAACCAATGCCTTGTGTTCAAGAGTTTGGGAGTAGGGGTAGAGTTGTTAGGAGGGATGGCTGCATTAACTGCTTAGCTAGAGACTTGGTTGTTTTTCTGAAATGCCGCACAAGGTTTACAGGATTTTCTTTACGGTAGAAAATGTAACAAACACAAATATAACGAAGTAAATTGTAAACGTTTCTAGCCGATATAGCATGTAATACGGTAAAACGCCGTTCATACGTTCTGAAAAAAAAAAAGACTGTAAAATAACGTACAATCCGAAGTAAAGAAAATTAAGACATCTTTTGTTGACATCATCTCCGTAATGCGAAACGTCGCGCGGATCGTTGCAGCGCGAGACGCCGACGCGCGTCGAGCTGGTGATGCTCCGGCGGCCCGAGACGCTTTTGTTCTCATAGTGCGCGACGTTTTAAGAGGGCGACGGGAAAGCGAAAAAAAATCGAGCTGGTGAGCGACGCCGGATGTCGCTGAAGCTAAACATGATGCCCACATTGCGCCGCCTGCAGCAGGGAACGCCGGCGCGTTTGGATTATCGCCGCCTGCTAAAAGCGTGCAGTACGCTACCAACGGCACTACGCGCCACGCGCTGTAAAATGGCGAAGATGCTTGTCGCAATAGCTCTGGCGGCGATAGCTGTGAATGCGGCGTGCGACGAACGGCGCGGAGATGTGCTGGTACCGGAATAAGCAATTGCGCGCCGTCATTTTCACGTGAGACTGAATGCTGTGTACTATTCCCGATCGCGCGCGCCTAGCGCCTTTGCTTGTTCACATGGGATTTAGCGGTCACAAAACGTGTATTACGATCGTAGTCCACAGAAGGGAACGGAACGGCGGCGCGTTTCGGTTATCGCCTATTAAAAGCGTGCGCTATGCTTCCGACGGTACTACGCGCTGTGAAACAGATAGTCGAAGATGCTTATCGCGATAGGATTGGCCTGTGACAGCCGCGCGCGACAACCCCGGAGATTTGCTGGTGCCGACATGAGAAACCGAGTGCGCGCCGGCGTTTTGACCCGATAGCGCTAGGGGCCCCCTGTCGCATAAAATGAGGCGTAGGCGTCCCGCGTCGTTTCGGCAAAAATGATTCCGAACTGTGCAATTCCAACCATACAGGGGCTCCGTCTAGCGCAAGGAAAGTTGCCGAATATAATTTCTCCCAGTAAAACACCTCGGAAAAACCGTAAACTACGATTTACACACAACCTAGAGACATAACAGCGTCGGATTGTAATTCGAATAGACGAGAAAACATAATTCCGCGAAGCGGAAACGCAAGAAGCCTTTTTCCAGCGTTTCTACCATTACACAGACCGGCCACGGCGTCCGAGATTTGCGCGCGCCGGCGTGTGCAAAGCTCAGACGCCGTGGCCGGTCTGTGGAATGGTAGAAACGCTGGAAAAAGGTTTATTGGAAAAACGCTACGACGCGGCGCGCCTGGTTCCTTGCAGCACCTCCAGATGGCGGTCGCCTTTCAACCAGAAAGCTCACCTTCGTGCATAGCGTTCGCCACCAGCGCTTCCCGGTAAACATTACGGTTACATAAGCTGCAGTTGCCGGGAAGCGTGAGAAGCAATCGGCGATCTTTGAATGCTGTCGCGTTGCACTCAAAGGCGAAGGTTAAGCGTCCTCCAAATTTTCACGTGACACAGGCGGGCGAGTATCGCAGTGAAGCTGTCGCGGCGGGCAGCTATGTACTGTTTTTTCTTGTTTACAAAGGATCTAGTGGTTGAAAAACGTATACGATAGCAGTTTGGCGACGTACTGAAGCTTGGTGCCGAAAAATCGTGTTTTCCGGGAACGCATGAACCGGTTGATATAAGCGCAACTCTATTGGGTCATTTTTTGTTTTCGATTGCGGACGTTGGCGCCGGGAAAACGTACGTAACGGGAATGTATCAACAAGGTTCTCCCATATATGCTTATAATAAATGTTAGATATACTAAGAGGCATTTTCAAGTAGGATGGAAATTCTATCATAATGAGGTTACAAGGACTGCATATCCTGCTATACCAACTTTCAGACTAGGGTGTTGGGAGAACGAGAGTTTGCCTTCCAATATGATGACATAGCCTTAAATACACAGACACAATTACCTACAAAATTTTACTGAGCCAACTGTTTTACATATCATGAGCAACACTGGCTTCATTTATGTACAACACACAAACAAACTAATGAGCATAATGCAACGAAAATGACACAGCCACTCGGTGTCTTGTGCTCACCAAAGTTGTAGATGGCTTCTGGTAGTATTTACAACTTGTAACTTTGCATACAAATAATGATGGTTTCACAAGAATTTTGTGATGAACTGGCATGAGCTTTTGCACGCAGCGACAAGAATGAATATGAAGGGTTCAATAAATTACATGATACAAGCGAGAAAAAATACAATGCTACAATCTCTGGGTTATGTGCTACCACGCACTACTGCACAAAACAAGTTGACAGCAACTTTGCTTCAAGAAATGCAACGGCCACTACTGCCCACAGCACAGTAAAATAAATGTCAGCTGCAAAGAATTGAATGCCAACGAGAACACAATCTAAATGAAACTAAATGTACAAAACATGAGCAGACTTCTAGGAAGAGCACTTAAAACTGCTTAATGATGAGTCCTGTCTGAAGTATACAAAATGCTCAACAAAGATTGCGCATTATATGAAAGGTACAGTTAACGTGTCAAAAAAAAGAGAAGAAAGCATAACATTGGCTTAATGCTAGAGGTCTTAAATGATGGCCTCAAACCACAACAACGAAGGTGCACTTGAGGTACTTTGTCAGTAGGAAGCCAGCATAAAGCCCCCCACTACGCTCAAAGTGACGAGAAGATCAAACATGAACACAGCAACGACAGCCATGACTGTTCTAAAAAAAAAAAAAAAAAGAACCCGTGCTTGAGATGTTAAAAGTCTGCTTCAGCTATAGGGTAAAATTGAAGATTAGTCTGCAGAAGAGAAGGCAGCCTGAGTTTGACAGGCTGCTCCAAGAGCTCAAATTTACTGCCTGTACTTTAAAAACAATTCTCGAGCAGTTCACTATGCTTCCTTCACACAATGCAAGCAGATTCTGCCAGAAACTGCCAGAAAAGCACTGATCAACGAATGTTGCTGTTTTGGGGTTTACATGGCTAGCTAGAAAGTGGCATCACTGCCCGTCTCAACTCTGCAGCCCAAATGGGAGATCTGTATGAAATGAAAATAACCAGAGACTTAATACATTGTGAAACAAGTCGGAAAGGGAGAGCAAGAGAGGTCGCTTCCTATGAAGTGGCGACTTGTATGAGCTTGCTCTCCTTGAGGATGACAGGGAGGCGGCTCTGTGCTACAAAGCGGCGGCAGGCTGCATCGGTCACTTGCGGGCAGTCTCTGAGATCCAAGTGGCGCAAGCCTACACAACGTCGCAATGCCTCAAGGCCTGTGTCCGACACGTTGGCACACCGTGAAACATCGAGCGCTGTGAGTCGTGACGCCTTGGCAGCTCCAAGCACTGCTATACCCATGTCCGTGACACCGCGGCAGTTGGACAAGTCCAAGCGGCTCAAGTTTGGCAGTTGGTGCCCCAGCAAGCGCACCGCCACATCCGAGATGTCACAGCCCGCGAGCCGAACCTCAACAAGAAGACGGGGCTTGGAGCGAGCATCGGGCGCCACCAAATCTCGCACCGCCTGGTCTCCAAGCCCCTCGACCCAACTGAGGTCGAGGCAGCGAAGGCGGGGGCAGACACCTGAACGCAGTGCAGCAACCACGGCAGCCGCCGAGCACCCACTCAGCCCCAGCTCTCGCAGGTGTGGCAGGCGTGGCAGCAGCCAGCTGAGCTGCTTCGCTGAGACATTGGTCCAGGCCAGGTCCAGGCAGCAGGGCTGCCTTCTTACGATGCCCGCCAGCGCCAGTGCCGTCACGCGGCGGCGCGACAGATCCACCCGGCGCCACATGCCAGGTTCCACACACCATCGGTTCCATGCCTTGCACACCAGCTGGCACTGTGACAAGTCTTGGGGACCAAGGTAGCGCATGACGGGCACCATCACCTCGCGCATCAGTGCGTAGCATGTGGTGCCGTCCTCCAGCTGCACTCTCTGCACAGGCTGCTTGGCTTTCTCCACATCTTCAGGGAGCGGTGCAGGTCGAACTAAGTGCAGAGGCTTGCGCAAGTTACCGCGGTCTCGCAGGGTCATCTTGAACTTGAAGTCCGGCGGCTGCCCGCAGCTCATGCTCGTGATGTGGAGGTCAGGTGCAGTGGCCCCATTTGTGGTGGTGGTTGAAGAATTCCTGTCGTCTCGGTCTTCGACACTCTGGGGGTTGGCAGCAATGGCTGCCAAGCCATTCTTCACCTCAGGCTCCTCGCTGGGAATGGCCGACACAGCCGGAACCGCAGGGATGGCCGCTGCCTCGGCGAACTCTGGCTCTGAACCTTTGTGCAAGCTGCGCATCGACTTTACCACCTGGTCATGGGAGCTTGTCGCCGAGATCTTGTCCCCCGGGACAACGGTCAGCCGGGCACAAGATCGGACGTAGTCATCCTTGCGGGACCTGCTTAATGCTGCCTCTGCACTCTCGTACATTTCCTGAAAATGAACAATGCATACATGTTCAGGGCTTTAAAAGAAAAAATGAAAAAAGAATTTATATGTTGCAATATAAAATACTCTCAGTGATATAAAATACTCGTGTCAAATTGCGATTACGAACTTAAATGCCTTTAATGTGAACAGAAGAAAATGCAGTGATTACTTTCTCCAAAACTTATCGAGTTTGCCACAAATTTAAGCTGCACTTTATGTCATCAGCTCCACCACCATTCGACTGCCAACCACATATCAGGTGCACCCTCAATCGGTTAGTCATAAAGCAATCGGGCACATAAAAGGAAGCAGGAAACTGCTCAGATGCTACATGTGATTGATTCATTGATTGGGCTTAATTATTTCATTACCACTAGAAATGTGCTGATTTTCGGCGCTTTTATGTAATGTTTTACGTCAAATGACAGTACAGTAAAACCTCAGCACTGCAAGAAATGTCCAAATTAACCGAATGTCAGATTATCATGGATGTCAAACGAACAATAAACAAATGCTTACTACGTCAACACATTTCCATCTACTGAATGAGCAAATCCTGTTTCGATCCTGCACAACAGCGGTGCAGAAGCTGCGACTTCTTCTCATCTCGCAAGTGATTGGCTCTCGCAGCAGCGAAGGCCTCGCAACTTCTTTTGCAGCGCCGCAGCACCTTCATCTGAGACACGCTTGCATCTCTGTGCACAACCCGATTATTTCTTATATGACAAGGGTCAATTGAATTAACTGGGTTTTACTGTAGACACGACATGTACCGCAACACATAAAATTATAGCCAAATCACTGGTGTTTTGAATGGATGCAAAGCAGTAATAATGGCTCAGACAGTTTCCGAGAATTCTTATGTGAAACTTCAAAGAAGCACCTCAAAGAATACAAAATGAAATTTATTTTTAGTTAAGCACCAGGAGGAAAAAAAAAATCTGATACACAAAATATGCACCTGGCTCTTAGTTTTTCATTTTTGCAAGTCAGATCACGCAAAAAGATATAAATATTTGTTGGCGTAAATATTAGCCATAGTGATGCTGATGCTATGCGGGAAAGCCAATGCACAAGCGGTAGTATATAGATGCGCGGGAGTAAACTAGCTCTAAAACAAACCATGCAACGAAAAGAGAGAGAGGGAGGCGCACAAAAAAAATTCCCTGTACTCGCACATAGTGGAAGCACATGACAGAAAAGAAAAGGTTAGGAAATTGGCTCCCTTTTAAAATGTGCAGACCGCACCGTAAATATACGGCATAGACCATTTTGAACTTGATCGCAGCGCTGTATATTTACGTCATTTACCCTGAAAGGGTTAAACTGCTAGTCAATCTTCAGTCGAAGGTTGGTCTGAAATCAATTGCTTGCTCTTGTGCAAATCAAAACCTACACAACGGGAAGGATTGTTCGCAATGATTTATACATACCCTGTTGAAGTGCCAATGGATAAAAGCAACCAACAAAGGCTAAAATAAAGTCGCACTCCATATTAGTCAAACGCAATTGTCAAAATAACACACACTCATGCGTAGAAGCCAGATTCATCATCATCATCATCAGCCTGGTTACGCCCACTGTAGGGCAAAGGCCTCTCCCATACTTCAACAACCCCAGTCATGTACTAATTGTGGCCACGTCGTCCCTGCAAACTTCTTAATCTCATCCGCCCACCTAATTTTTTGCCCCCCCCCCCCTCCCTCGCTGCTACGCTTCCCTTCCCTTGTAATCCAATTCGTAACCCTTAATGACCATCGGTTATCTTCCCTCCACATTACATGTCCTGCCCATGCCCATTTCTTTTTCTTGCTTTCAACTAAGATGTCATTAACTCACGTTTGATCCCTCACCCAAACTACTGTTTTCTTATCCCTTAACGTTACACCCATCATTCTTCTTTCCATAGCTCGTTGCGTCATCCTCAGTTTAAGTAGAACCCTTTTCGTAAACCTCCAGGTTTCTGTCCCGTAGGCGAGTACTGGTAAGACACAGCTATTATATACTTTTCTCTTGAGGGATAATGGCAACCTGCTGTTCATGATCTGAGAATGCCTGCCAAACGCACCCCAGCCCATTCTTAATTTCTTCTGATTATTTCCATCTCATGATTCGGATCCGCTGTAGATGTATTCCCTTACCACTTCCAGCGCCTCGCTACCTAATGTAAATTGCTGTTCTCTTCCGAGGTTGTTAAACATTACTTTAGTTATCTGCAGATTCATTTTTAGACCCACTCTTCTGCTTAGCCTCTCCAGGTCAGCGAGCATGCATTGCAATCAGTCCCCTGAGTTGAAGCCAGATTGCTAGGCACTGAAATCTAGGTTTTAGGCACCAACAACAGGCACTCAACGCCTCATTTTTAGGCACAATAGGGGTGGCCACAATAGGCACTATAAGTTGTTTTCAAACCCAGCCTGTTTTATGTATTGCATGTGTGCATGTGTATAGACATTTATGCAGGCCATCGTTTTACAGGGCTTTGCTAGGCACCCGAGAAGCCACTTTCTTTTTTTATTCAATCAGCATACTGCAGCCATAATTCTTAATACATTTGCTCTGACATTATGTGCAGACCTTGTATACTGTATAAACTTTCCTGCTTATAGTGGTCCATCAAGTGAAGCTAGCATGAAAAACACAAAGCACGCAAGGAAAACTGCAATATGGTTAATGAGAGAAGCAACAGTTCCGTGTCTAATGGACAACAAATGTTTACGTAAAAAGAATTCAACAGTGTACGTTTACAAATCCTTCTAAATTTATAACAATAACACATGACAGTTACAGATATTTATTGCAGTTTGGAGCACAGGAGTAAATACCGTAATTTTTCATGTATAACTCCCACCAAAATTTCAAAAAAATGAACAGTAAAGTGGGGGTGAGGGTTAGACGAAAATTACGCTTTGAAGTGTGGCTTCATGGCATAACAGCATACACTGACATGAAGCCAAACCTCAAAGCAAGGTTCAACGCCACTCAAAGTTTCGTTATCTACTAGGGAACCCCACCTCCTTCCAAACTCTTGCATGCTGAAGCTTCTTTTCTCCCCTCTTTCACGGTCGCCCATTTTCCTCTTCTTTACAGGTTGCCATTTTGTGTTTAGTAGTTAGCGAATAGTGCATGCGACGCTGGCAAACTCATACGTCACCCATTGCCATGGCACTCCCTCAGTCTGCATGAAGTGCTTCGCGATACAGCAGTGAGCCACATCACTATTGGGGTTTTCGGCTCAGTCACGTTTGCTCCATTGCCGATGCGAGGGCTTCTCCATCCGCACTTTTATCCACGAATGGAAGCTAGCACTCGCACTGTCGTGCTAGCTGCGAAGTGATCTGATTCACGGCCGATATCCTGTGAATGATTTGTCCACCATAATGTCTTGCCTGTGAATTCAGCATTGTCAACATCGCCGAAGAATGGTGTAACAGAGCTGCTGGCCGAAGATACAACGTAGAGGAGTTGTGCATCCATGAATAATGACTGTTTTTGCAAAGAGTTGAGCAGTGTTGTATGCAGTTACTTCCGCAGCCCACCACGAAAAGATAATTTTTCTTTCCGGCTGTTGTAATTGGGGGCACTGATCATACGTAGTGACAGGCATGATCGTTACGTTGTTACATACACTTTTTAAAAATTAAAATCGCAGGGGAGGGCGCATTGAGAGGCAGAATTTATTGCTCACCTATCGCCGAGTTTAGATAAGTCACTACCGGCTGGTGTGCCTTTACAACCACTTAAGGGGGGGACACGGGTCTTAAAAGGTCGAAAATCGCGAAAAAATAGACTTTTAGAAGCTGACATTTTCGGAATCTCGAACCATTTCTGCACTAATTTGTGAAGCTTCTAGCTTCACTTATTATTTTCGCCGCAAATTCAATTTGTAACACGGCTGTGAGGTGAATCTGAGCGCACATATATGCAAAAATAGCACTTCTTCCGCGTCGAACGGTTGCCGTCGCACACGGGTTATCATGGCCGTCTTGGTCTCGTTTGAAAGAGCCGCCCTACACCTTCAATTTCCCGCCGTCGCTGGCTGTCCTTGCTCATTGGCTTTCTAGAAAAAATGCGTCGAAATGTACCAAGGCGCTATTGTATTGGCTGCTTGGCGCACGTGACAAAGCCTAGGCACCCAAATTGGCCTAGCGGCCTTCCCGTCGTCTGCTTCACGCTGTCGAGACGCACACAAGCATGCGCCATTTTGTCTTGGTGTTGTCGATGGACTGCAGCTATGGTTTGGCCGATCAAGAAGTTCAGCACCAAGAACAAATTTGGTAAGCGAGTGAGGCGACCGCTATCGGAGAACTTCAAGAAGGGTCCCACAACGACTCGGGACAACGAGGATGACGACTTTGCTGCGATCGGCAGTGCAGACGCCAAAGTGGTCACCGCTGCCGCCACGGTAGGCCTAATGGACGCTAGACCTATGAGGTCGTCAGCTGCCGACAGCATCGTGGAGAGCGGCCGTAAGGAAAATCCAGCACGGCACACATAGCGATAAATCCAGTGCTTGCTCGCTTTAAAGGCGGAGCTCGATAGCCCCTTTTCTCTTGCAAGCTCCTTAGCTTTTGCCTGCATAAGCTACACGCTCAAAGCTGGATGCGCGGCTCCCTGTTGGCGTATGAACTCCGTCAGGGCTAGTTCGATTTGCGGGAATGTCCAACTCTTTGGGCCGCGAAAGCTTCTTTGCATTCCGCTGCACACGAAAAGGGCTTCCTTCTGTCAACGCCATACGCAAATGCTTGCCCCGTTGACGCCAAACTGCCTCCCAGCAGCACTGTTGCTGATGTCCTGTGCGGCTAAAATAACCTTTCTCTTGAAAGCAGCCGAGTACTGTTTTCGTGGTCCAAACATCTTGGTCCTTCAATGCGGAATAAAAAAGACGCACTTCGCGAAGCATGGTTTGCACGTTTGCGGCCAAGGTGCACACGCAACAAGAAAGAAACGATGCTGTAGTTACGCAGCAATAACGAAGCCAAGCCGTAGCCACGCAGAAATAACCACGCAGCAATAAGGAAACTAAAACTTCCAGCCCAAATTTCTGACTGAAATTTTTGTTTGGATCCACATATAGTAAGAAGCGGAAATTAGGAAAGCTAATAATAGGGGAAAAAACTCGTATTATACTTCGGTTTTTATGGTAAGTGTGGGGCTGTAGCCAGAGGGAAGGGGGGAACACCAGGCACATGCCCTCCCCTCACCCCTTCCTCTGGAGCAGAAATGTTTAACTATGCGTAGAAAAACTGCCAATCAAATTGTTCAATTGCTATAGGCACAGTTAAACAAGATTAAATAGCCCAGAGCAGCATATAGGCTGTAAGCAAGGGCGTACCAGAGAGCTCTTTCCATTAGTTTTGACCACCCTGGAGTTCAACATTGGGGCACCTGATGCTCAGTACAAAAGCATTTTTGCATTCCACTCCCATCTGAGTGCAGCTGCCGTGGCTGGGACATGAACCCATGACCTTGTGCTGAGAAGCATATAGCCACTGAGCACAGAGGATGTGGTGTTGTGTGGAGTGTCAAACAACTTCTGGTTGTGTTTGTAGCCTACAGTCTGACCTTCAAGAGGCCTCTAATGTAAAGACTCGGAGATTATACAGCACATTAAAACCTCATTCATATGTTTTAAAAAAAGCATGTGAAAACGTAGACGTAAAATGCAGTTCCTCGCAAAAGTGTCGGTACTTGTTTACCCAATTCTAATGAACAACCAATTTTCGTGAAGTAAGAAAATAAAAGTGGGCCTGAATGTAGCATGCGACTGATTCATAAAAGAGAAATATAGCATTGCTGCAGCACAAGACGCCGATGCACACCGAGATGGTGGGGCCCCCGCGGCTTGAGACATGGTTTGTCATTTTCCCACGATAGCTGTGAATGTGACATGCGACGACTCGCAAGGAGACTTGCTGGTACCAGAAAATGAAACTGAGTGCGTGCCAGCAATTTCACGTGACACTGGCGTTCGAGTACTGCGAAGAAGCTGCCGTGGCGGGTGCCTACTGCTCTGAATTACATGTGCCTTGTGCCTTTTCTCGTTCACTTGGAATCTAGTGCTCGGAAAACTTATCACATGATCGCAGTTTGGCAATGTACTGAATGTTGGTACTGAAAAATACGGTTTTTAAGGTACATACAGTGAAAGCTCGTTAATTCGAACTTCAATAATTTGAATTTATGGATAATTCAAACTGTATGATTTGGTCCGGCCAAGCTCCACAGAAGTCTATGTATAAAAAAGTCCGTTAATTCGAACGCCAGAAGGTTCCCTCACGGATAATTCGAACTACGCTCGCCTGGCACACGGCCAGAGAAACGCGCCTACTGCCTACACACAAGGCTGTATTGCCTCCGAAACGGAGAGAACGGCGAGAGAAGGCAAAATCGGAAAAAAATCTAACCGACACGGGGTCAGCCAGAAGGCAGCGGCGGCTGCCGCCTTCCCGTTCTACGTAACCTCCGAGATCTCTTAGCCGTTGCGAATCTCAGAGGCTTTGCAAATCTTTTACAGCTGCTAATGTTGTGCGGAGATGGCACTGCAAGCTCCAAAACACAGCGAATCAAGCACGTCGCAGCTGCGCTTGCAATCAAGAACCAACGAATCAGGGCCTTCGCCACCTTCACATGTTCAGCGTCTTTGTCTCGGCAGTCTTCATCGGTTGTGCACCTTTGTTTTCAGCCTATCGGCCGTCGCGATTCATTGTGATGGTGTTAAGCCTCGGCTAACGTTCGTTTCGGTGGACATCGGTGGTGTGGCACAGTCGGACCCAGAGCTTCGACTTGAAGATGGCGTGTGCCTGCGGCACACGCCATCACTTTCTGACACGCCAAATTTCTGACATGCCCTACTGCTTCCAAATCGCAGTGTACTGTTGCCCTCCTTCACTTTCGTTAGTTCGAACTTTCGTTAATTCGAACTGAAGCGGCTTCCCCTTGCGGTTCAAATTAACGAGCTTTTACTGTATTAACTGGTAAAAATAAAGCTTGACTGTATAGGGCGACTTTTTCCAGTTCTTGATCTAAAATGTTGGCACTGGAAGATCGTACAAAATGGCATAGTATCAACGAGGTTCTGCTGTACTGTGCCCTCTCAAATTATTTTAGCATTTAACCTTAAACTACAAGAAGTCTCCACATTGTTAAGACAACCGGTGGCTGGTGTGATGCATTATAATGTAAACAATGACGGGAGAGTGCAAATGCTTTTTTGCTTAATCTGAGTAGTAATCAGTGCTGATATTCTAAATAGGTGTTGCTTGCAGTAACCATAATTCATATCATGTCATCAGTGGCCATCTGCTTTGTTAACATCTTCCTGTTATACTACCATACTTGTATAAGAACCACACTTTTTTTTTGCTATTCATGAGGTGCGGCAGTTTCACAGGAGCAAGCAATTTTAACACTTTAACCATGCATAATTGTTGCAACTCTTTTCTATAAAAAAAAAAATTCCTTCACAGATGTATACCAAATAGACAACCAATACATAAAAGACAGCAAAGTGGTACGAGCGAATTCTCGCACCCTGTGAAAGTACTCAAGGCCTAATTTGGATCATGGCATCACTCAAACCCTGCTTCTTCCTTGTGACTGGCTGTCAAAAGTTACAGCAGTGACGGCTCCCACCCAGTCCACATCCGAGCAAGGCCATGGCTGGCTGTTTTCAGTGATAGCTGCCATGCCAGCTATGTGGCAAGAACATGCTGTTGGCTTTTGCCGTTGCAGCCATACCGACTCCTAGATGACTTGTGGAGCCGGTATAATGCTACATGACAAATATTATGGATTGCTTGTTTAAAAAGAAAAAGAACAAGCACTAAGTTGTGTTCTATTTCAATGAGATGTACGCACGACAACTTTTACATTAAAGTCACCGATCATTACGTTTCAAAGCGAATTCGGGTCTACCACACATACTGTGCTGTGTTTGCATTTGATAGCGACATTGACGCACGAGAACTTTTGCAGAACTCCCGTTAACAGCTTCACTGTAAATGGGGCGAATGCCATTGTTTTCACAATGGATATATTTGTTTACGCATGCACGCCACGCACCTGGTACCCGTCTAGTTCCCACCACCTCGCTGTCGCCGCTGCTCAGGCCGGGTTTGGCAGCAAATTCGTGGATATCGTCGTCCTCCCGGCCATCCATGGCGTTAGATATGCCTGTGACTTCAAAGCTTTTTCACAACAATGTTTGAAGACATGCGTGGTGTCTTCTGACTTTTTTTCTTTTCCTTTTTTCCACTTTCAATTTTGAGCTGCCATGGTGAGTGCGGCTCTTCAGTGTCTACAGTAACATAATTTAGACGGTGTTATGAAATGTTCCTCAAAGAGCAAAAGTTGCATGCATGCTCGAAAAGCGTTGCTCTGCTTTATCGAGCCTAAGCTTCCCTGCTCACCTCGTCGCTCGCATCTCCGTTCTTGACTGCTGCTGGCAGGTGCTGAACTGGCTTGTCTGACAAAGGCACGCCGTCATACTCGAGAAGTTCTTGAGGTCCTTCTGTCTTGATCTGCAGGTGCCAAAGGGTGGGGATACCTTTAAGTGCAACATACCCACAAGAAACAAGAAACCAAACACAAAACGTGATGCAGGGTTGAACTTCATAAGCTATTTTTTAAGTAAAATAAAGGTATGACATACTTAAGGGGGGACGCGGGTCTTGAAATCGCGAAAAATGGTCAAAAATGGCAATTTTCAAAAATTGCGTTTTTGAAGTCTTTAATGTCCCAACTATGCCTCTACAAAATATTATGGCGCAATTCCTACTCAAAGTATAAAATAAACGGTAATTTATAAACGTCGGTGAGCCGAAATTGAACGCCAAGCGCGAAGATTTGCCTCATTTTCAAGCTGCCGTAGCTCCGCGCGACGCGTACCGATCGGCGCCATCTTGGTCTCGTTTGAAAGCTGGTTTCCCGCTCTCCATTCTGGCGCCCCTCGGCACGCTGTTGACCCTCGTGCAGCGGAGGGATTGGCACCCGTTCTCAAGCGGGAAATCGTCGCAAGACAGCCGCTGATTGGGTGAACCGGGCGCCTCCTCGAGGCGCAGCCCTCTGATTGGCCGTGACGTATGCTTCGCCTTCCGCGGCCGCGTTGTCCGACTCCTTCACGTCGTCTGCTTTCGCCTGCACGCACGTCATTTTTCGAGCTCCTCTTTGTTTCCTAGTATTTTTCGTTCTGCCTTTTTCTTTATCGTTCTTCTAGATATTTTGGCTATTGGGTCGCTTCTTTTAACCACGAATTTCTTGCTTTTGCGTGCCTGGTGGCTTTGTTCCGCGTGTCACGATGGTGCGAGACGCGCGCTTGAAAGCAAGCACGCGAAAAGCAGTCGGCAAAAAGAGACGCGCATGGAATAAGAACAGCGCTACATCGTCGAGAACTACAGCTTCGGTGATGCCGCAAGCTGCTGTGCCCTTGGTGGATGCGGCAGGACTGAGCTCGCCAACAACAGCTTCGCCGGTGGATGCGGCTGAACAAACCCCGTCGACGCTAGCTTCGCCTGTGGACGCGGCTGGACAGTGCCGATCAGTGTCAACTTCGTTAACGCAAGTCTGTGCAGTGCCGGTGGATGCGCCTGGACTAAGCCCGTCGAAAATGCCAACTTTTGAGACGCTGCAAGTCGCTTCGGATTCCGTGTCGTCGGAAGCGGCTGAGCCGGCTGACCTAAGCCTAACGTTGACTTCGGCGTTTCCGCACGCCGCTTCGGTGCCGACGGACGCGGCTGAACCGAGCTCGCGTGCTCAACGCTTCGACACGGTGTTTTTCACGGAGGCGGAGTGCGCGGGGCGCGAAAATTACGCAGACAACATTAAATCTTCGTTGGCGAAGCAGTCCGCGACTTCCCGCAAGTTCGAGCTAATGAACGTCGGCACAGCAAGTGAAGATGACGATCGCGGCACAGAGTACATCATCGTTGATCTCTCAGTGCTAAAGAAGATGTTTGTGTCCACAAGCTGCAGCAAGTGTGGGATGACCACTCTCCAACTCGCAAAGTGCAGTGAGAGAGAATACGGCCTAGCAGTGAAGTTGGAGCTCACATGCTCAAATTGCGATTTCGCCGAGCGGCACTTCTCGTCGCCACGAGTGCCCGGGAAATCCAACATCACGCCCTTTGAAGTCAATTTGCGGGCAATGAAGGGAATTCAAAGTATAGGCAAGGGAGCGACTGCCCTAGCAGATTTTTGTGCCACCATGAACCTCTCTCACCGAGGACTTCACCACAAGACTTTCAGGGGGCATATGGACACCATGGTGAAAGCTTGCCAGGCAGTAGCTACTGCTACAGAAGCAGCAAGCGTCAAAGTGGTGAAGGACATGTACAAGAACTTCCTGAATCCACCAGGAAATGTAGATGTCATATTTGATGGCACATGGAAGACACGTGGTCACAATTCAAATATTGCAGTAGGCTGCATCATAGAGCTATACACTGGCCTAGTACTGGACCATGTTGTGCTCTCGAGGTACTGTCGTGGGTGCCAAGGGGCACCTGATCCCAGTGATGATGGGTACGGTGACTGGGCTGTGAACCACAAGTGCATGAAAAACATCGACTGCAATGCCGGCCGGATGGAGACTGAAGCAGCTATCATTTTGTTCAACAGGTCTCTGGAAAAAAATGGGTTGCGGTACACAACTATACTTTCTGATGGTGATAGCCGCACCTTTCATGCATTGACCTCAGGAGAAGTGTATGGATATATATCCATTGAAAAGAAAGACTGCTTGAACCATGTCCACAAGCGGATGGGGACGGCTCTTCGCAACTTGGTGGAGAAGAAGAAGGCACAAGGAGAATCTCTTGGCGGAAAGGGCAACCTCACCCAAGATAAGATAAAGAAAATTACAAACTACTATGGGTATGCCTTGCGGAGCCACAGCCACGACGTTGCAGGCATGAAAAAGGCAGTGCATGCCACGCTGTTGCACATGACCTCGACAGATGAAGCCCCAGACCACAGTTGCTGTCCTCAAGGGGTTGATTCGTGGTGTGCCTTCAATCGTGCTTTGGCGAACCAAGTGGAGCCGTCACCACACAAAAACCCTCTGCCAGGCCACGTTCGCACTGCTCTTGAGCCAATATTTGCAAGGCTGGGCGACGAGGCCCTCTTGGAGCGCTGCAAAGATGGCATGACACAGAACGCCATTGAGTGCCTACACTCTGTCATTTGGAGCCAAAGCTCCAAGAACACGCATGACTCTTTGCTGGCTGTTGAAAGAGCTGTTGCAGAAGCAATTTCTCGCTTCAACCAAGGAATGGCAGCAACCAGCAGAGCTGTTGCAGCACAGCTTGGTTACAGTCCTGGGAGCTGCCTCATTCGTAGGAGCCTTGAGAAAGATAAACAGAGGCTGTGCAGGTCTGATAAAAGTCACACCAACGCTGAAAAGGTGAAGAAGAGGATGGCCAAGAAACACAAGCCTGACAGAACCCAGGACTACTGCCCAGGACTTTTGTGAATGTGTGGCAGATTCATAGAAAATAGCAGGTGACTTTTTGAGCTTTTTTTTTTGTCAAAGGCCAACGCAATACAGAAGTTTTCACAATCTTTACATGAACAGATTTCTGTGAGTTTGGTGTTATTGTGTTCAGTAATGACTGGGCTGCATGCTAAAGCATTAAATTTTTCCATGTGATAGGTAAACAAAAGTGGCAGAGTAAGCAAAACTTTGAATGCAATTTTCTCAGCTTTGCTTTTTTGATCAAATGCCTTTGCCTTACGGAACTTTTCATAATGTTTGCATCAACTGATTTTATTGAATTAGGTATCATTTTTTTCAGTGAAACCTCAGCTGCATCCTAAAGCTTTCCATTTTTCATTAAACCAAATAGACTAGCAATTAGGTCAGGTGTAAGCTAATTACTCCTGCATTGTTTTTTTCTTCCTACTTTGATATTCATTCATGACCTATATGATGACTTTTTAAAAATTTCTTTAGCTTTAGGATGTGCAGTAGGTCCTTGGAAATGACAGCTATTCTTTAAAACTAGTTTTTTCAATTAAGAAATTACCATAATGGCCCGTAACAAAAGACCTATGTGGGATCAGTTATTTTGCGATATCTTCATTTCTAAATGAGATATATCAAATCTGAATATATATTTGGAATCAGCATTGAAAGATATATCTGCATGCGAATTTTCAGGAAGATACGTTAAGAAATAAAAAAAAGTTTTCAAGACCCTCATCCCCCCTTAAGTTCATCATGTGAACTGGCACTGCACAAAGCAACCACATGTAGTAAAACTTCATCAAAGCATATCTGCTTAAACAGTAGTTTCATTTTGAAAGTAGTAAAGTCAAATCCCTGTTTCAGCAGCCATTGAACATGACACATGCTGTATCTGCATAAACCATATCAGCTTTTGCGTACAGATCGGTAAACATAAGTGTTTCTACTTTTCTTCGCCAAATCACTTTGGTACGGCATGATTGCAATCACGTCGGTAGGTCGGTCCAGCAGAACAACAAGCCTCAGAGATCAGAACAGCACAGCTTTTTTTATTTACCAGCCGATTCTGATGAAATTTTGCACAGGTGTTAATAATATCTCATAAACAAAACTGTGAAAATATGGCTGCAATATCTCAAGTACTTTTTTGTTTACAAAATTTTTCTGCTTTCATTTTTGCAAAATGCCTGCACACCTGTATATTGATGCTAGGAGTTCAAGCAAACATTGATAGCACTCCTACATGTATTCTCCACACAGTGACATCCCTGTAATTTTTTTAACCTAACAGAATGTTTTTATATTCTTATTCTTTGGCAGCTACTCCAGCTGCATGAAAATCTCGACTGTGAAAACAAAACATGTCACTGTGTGCAGTGATGCACAATGAGCGTAACAAAACAAACGGTGTAAAAATATTCATAATGGTGGCTGAGATATTGGCTTTGCAAGTTGACCTTGGTGGTAGAAAAATGTTTTGAGAAAAAGGTGTTTGAAGTTTTGGGCCATGTTTATTCGACTAGAAACCACCAGCCTTGTAGTTGCAGGTGTCAAGTTCATCTCTTGGCTTCTTGAATCTTCTATGCTTTCCTTCATGGGCTTTCTGTGCCCTCTTCCTGCGCAAGGCATCTTTCTCGGCCGCTCGACGGAGTCCATGTCCTGCAGGTTTCACGCCAAGCGAGGTGCAAAACTCCATATAAGCTCGAAGGGTGCCACTGTTGAAGCGACACACCGCCTCACTTACGGCTGTCTCTACAGCAATCAGGGAAGCATTTTTATCCTTTGGCATGATTGACCAAATCACGGAGTGCAGGCTTTCTGCTGCATTTTGAGTTTTCTTTCCTTTGCAACGTTCTAGCAACTGAGGCTCAGAGAGACGCTGGAAAACTGGCAACATGGCCTCAGCTACATGCGGTTTCAACCTGTACTTGTGAGCAGGCTGCGGTTGCTCTTTTGCTTCTGCTGCTTGATGCCTACACCAACTTGTCAGGCCCGCAAGACAGAGCTCGTGGTGCGGTTCTTCATCTGTAGAGGTGACGTGATGAAACGTTGCCATGACTGCTCTCTCCAAGTCCTTCACATCCTCGCTCCCTCTCAAGGCCATTCCGTAGTAGCTTGTCAGCCTCTTTATGAGGTCTTGTGTCTGGCCCCCTCGGCCACCAAGTGGTTGGTCTCTACTGCTTTTAGTGACCAAAGTGCGCAAGTTTGTCCCCATCCTTTTTTCAACGTGATTTACACAGTCCTCTTTAGAGAACTGGATAAACCCATAGGTTTGGTCCTCACAAAGTGCCAAGTATGTCCGGCTGTCCCCATCGCACACAATATTGGTGTAACGCAGATCATTCTTTGTCAAGGAGCGACGAAAGAGTTCAAGTGCCACCTCCACCTCCATCCTGCCGGATTTCACGTTCATGTTCTTCTGGCATTGATGCGCCTGCCTCCACATATCATAGTCACTGTCACCTGGCTTTGGCCCCAACATGCACCCATGACAGTAGTTCGAGAGGACTACAAAGTCCAGCACCAAGCCACTGTAAAATTCAATCACAGCCCCTACACCAATGTGGCTACTATGACCCCGGGTCATCCACGTGCCATCATAAATGACTGTGATGTTCTTATGGAATGTTGGGTCCATTTCGTTGTAGACTCTTTTGACAGCTGTTACAGCATCAGTGCACACGTTTGTTGCAGTTTTGCTTGCAGCAGGCCTGAATTTAGCTTTCAGGTGCCCCTGAAATGTCTTCTGATGAAGCCCCCTGTACGAAACATTCATCACAGACCAAAAGTCTGTAAGGGCAGTGGCACCTTTCCCTATGCTCTTGGTTGCTTGCATGGATCTCAGGTTCACCTCAAAGGCCCGGCTTCCTTCTTCTCTTGGTGACGCCCACTGTGTTTCGTGTTTCCCAAGCACCGCATGCTGAGCAATGTAAAACCATCTTCACGGCAAGGCCAAGCCTGGTTTCCGGCACTACCGCTATCCCCGGCTGGAAGCACTGATGGCACGGTGTTTTGCTGAGAAGCGCATTCACAGCGGCAACTTGCACAAGTAAAAACTCGCTTGAGTCCGTCGCCACCGAGCATGCTCCTTCAGCCGTAAATCCCATCTTCCGTTCGGTTGCCGGCACAGAACCAAGTGACGCGCGGACAGTGGCAGCGGTCATATTCAACTGCTCCGACAAGATGAATTGTGGCTGAAGATGTGACTGTATGGTGCGGCCGTTGCTGATGCACGGTTCATCTTCACGGCCGGCAGACGCACGCGCTTGAACCGCACTTTCGTCGTCCATCTCGGTGACGGCGGTGGCACAATCGGGGTACGTCGCGGAGCATTCACAGGACGTCGAAGGCACGACAGCATCGAGAAAGGTCGTTATCAGTTCGGTATTGTCACCACTAGAACACAAGGCTGTAACAGCCCGCAAACTGCCCGGCAATGCGTTGACAGTCTCTCTTGCAAGCTCGTGCGCGGAGTGAGTGAGTGAGTGTCAACTTTGCGCGGACACATCTCCGCTAGGCCTACTTATCGTTCGGATGTTCGGTGGCTTGCGCATGCGGCTGCCGAAGCAGTGCTTGGTAGCGAATTTCGTCGTCCACGTCCGCCCAGTCATGCTCGAAGCCAGAAAATGAAATAAAAAACTCAAATCCGAATAAAGCGATGAAGCGGCGGCGTACCTCGAGTATCCAACGCGTATACAAAGAGGCAGCGGCCAGCGCGCGAAGAAACGGGGGAAGCAGACGCCACAGCAGCTCGCTTCCAGACTCGGCCAATGGGGCGCCTCATAGAACGCACGTGACGAAGCAAGCCAATCGGCAGCCGTGACAAGCTGCTCCGCGACCTTCAGACCTTTTGTTTTTTTTTTATGCTTGCTCTTCTCTCTATCAGGAAATGAAAGGGAGGAGTCAAAAGGCGAAGAAGCACTCTCTTCAACGGTACCAGCATGGCCGCGCTGCGTACTGCCGTTACAGAGCTAGGGACGCTCGAAAACCGCGACTTTTCCACCGATTTTCACGAAATTTTCGCTGTATTGCCTTACGTATATATTTATTTATGGTACTTAGCAGTCGTTTTCAGCGGAAATACTTGGAAATATTATAGAAAAGGGGTCAAAGATTCGAAATCTGCAACTTTCTAAAAAGTGATTTTTTGGTCGTTTTTCCCCCGAGTTGATCCCCGCGTCCCCCCTTAAGTACATGAGCGACGTTACTGTATTGACCTGTCTCGCTGTGGCCTCATCGTAATGGCACCAAACAGGCAAAGCCACTATAGTTCTGACTTAGCACAAAAAGTTGTGCTAGTAGCGGACAACTTTTCTTGGCTATGAAGCGAAAGCTATGGGGGTAGAACTTCTGTACATGACTGTATTCGTACGCAATGTAGTCCGGGCGATGGGCACAAGTTTTGGTTTCACCAACCTCGCACAATCTCTTTAGTCAAGGCAGATACAATTCACTCAGTGTGAATCAATGTTTATTCACATCCGATATATATGAAGTTCTGAACAACGAGCATCGCAGCCTGCGTTGGAGGTCCGAAGCAGCCGCCATATGGCGTCGGTTAGGACTTGGATGCGCAACTTACGCTGGTGTCACTAAAGTTGGCGAGCAGTCAGCTCGCTCACTTGTTTGTACATGCCTATCGTTGTGATTCCCAGATGGGTTCGCGTGGTTTCCACGCAAACGCTGGAAAAACTTTTTGTGTGCTTCAACAGCATTTTGTTGCTAAAGTTGGTCAACAGCCTCTCATGGGAGGTGACTGGCAGGACAGCAAGCAACGAACACTCACCAGAAGACACGGGTGTCACATTGCGTTTGATGAATGTGCAAAATGTGCAAAATGTGCGGCGATCTCGGGTGTGCGAGAACTCGAAGGAACAAACTAAATATACAATAACATACCAATAGCTGACTGGTAAATGTTACGTATTGTTTCAAATTAGGTGCTGCAAAAAACAAAAAAAGTATTATTTTCTATTTTCCGCGTGAGAAAACGAGAGCAAAACTGCGGTGAAAGAGGCATGCTTAGTTTCCGTAGCCTTCGCTTCACAGCCAAGAAAAGTTGTCCACGAGTATAGCCGCAGAGGCATTTTAAAACTTCCAAGCCTTGTGGGACTTCCAACATCAACGAGAAAAACGTCCATTGTTGGAGGGGGCAATGGGAGACTCTTTGTGCATGTGTTGCAACGTGATGACAGCAGTAAGAAAGATAGCGATGAGGCTAGCAGCAATGATGGCACAGAGTGAGCTTGGCATGTTCATATTAAATAAATGGAGTTTTCATTCTGTGAATGCTGTCCTCACCTTTTGTTCGACCCACATTCGAGAGTTCTCTTTTTCTTTCTTTCGTTTCTTTCTTTCTGGCCTCGGATATTTGGGAGTGTGCTTAGAATTGAGGCCGGCCCAGATTGAAATAACTACAGTGATTTGAAAAATTCTGCCAGTTCCAGAAAGGGCAGGTCTACAATTCCTCACTAAAAAAAAGAATGTGTCAGACGATCTGAGTAAATATGATATGCATTTCTTTGATCTTTCAAACATGGCAAGTGCAATGCCTACACTTTCAGGAACAGATGACAGAAAACCAGTGTGTGTCGACGTGCTGTAATGCGCTTTAGCTGTCTCATGGCAAAGGAAGGTGGTTTCAAAACATGAACAAAAGCAACACTGAGTTTCTTTTTTTTTTCCTCATTCAAAAAAATTGCTGTTCATGCAAGCTGACTTCTGCCATTTTTTAAGCATCTCACTTAGCCATGAGACATAAATTCTGTCTTAAAGCACGAGCTGTACCACCTTGAAGAGCTCTGGAGGGCAACTTCAGGAAAAGTGCATCACAGGCACACAAGTGCAACAATTTCTATTTATCTCTGCCCACAAGAAAGATGTTGGGGGGCACAACAACAAAAAGGGCCACAAAGTGGCTAACGCACACTCACTTTCTTTTTTGGTGGAGCACCGCATGGATCAAGCTCGCTTGTGCAAAGCTCGCCCGACGCCTCGTACGGTCTCAACGTCAAGTTGAGCGCAGGGTTACCTGGAACTGGTGGCGTTGATTCCAGACCCGGCAGGTACTCACACTCAGACTTCCCATCCTGTGGACCTTTCGACATTCTACCTCGAGTGTGCCGTGGCTGCAGGAGAAATATCACTCAGTGAAATGTCAAACGGGTTTGTTGCCGTGAGCTGCAAACCAGAAAGAAGGACGAAAGCGAGAAACTTAGCCAGCAAACATTAGTGTGCAATCATGCAATTTCTCCCCAGGGATGTTCAAGAAAGCAACATGCTGCCAGCAAATATTAGTTTACAATGAGTACCCACATGCGATTGTGAAAGCACTCCCGAGTGATCGGAAGATGGCAACACACCATGCAAACGCATGAAAAGGGACACCAGACAGCTGAATACTGCCCACGACCTGTGCAATGATAAAAACAAGAAGACTGGAGGTGAAAAATTTTGCAGGGATTCTTCTCTTGCCTTTTTTCACTGGATGTGTGCCACTTTATATTATTTGTGCTGTAATCATGCACTCAGCAGGATTGTTGTTGGTTCTTGAAACCATGGCACACTGCTGCTCCTCGTTAGTGCTGAAATATGGCATGAAAAGCCAGAAATTGGGCGCAATTTGTCCCCAATTTAAAGGGCAATGCTTGCGGATTCGCATCTTTAGATGACAATAACAGAAGAACTCCGCGGTATCTTGTAACCAAATTTCAGAGATGGGCGCAGAAACGTGTCATGAATGCAGAGAATAAAAATTGAAAATTCAAATTTTGGGCCGGTTTTTGGTCCCAATGAGCCGGGGTCCTTAACTGCAATCACTTAAAGGTAAACTTTTTTTTTTCTTTCACCTGTATTGGCGTCCCTTTGGAACTGTTTTGGAGCATGCGGGCACAGAGAGCAGATACAGCTCTGTTTCGTGGACATTGCTTGCACTGAATCTATCCTATCTATATCCCACCTTTAACAAACACCCACCCTTTCAAGCACTGCCCTAGGTGTAGGAAAACCGTCCTCACATGTCGGTACAAACATGCGTGCCACTTCAAATGGACGATCATCAAACAAATATGGCAGCCATTACATGTTTCCAACGCATGTGTTCGCTCCCGGCGCATGGTTGTTTTTGTTAAAAGAACAGTGGCGCCCAAGCAAGCGTAATGTGTGGTATTTTACGCAATCTTAGCGCTAACCAATTCCATTTGAGCACACGCGGAGTCTGCTAGCAGTTTGCGAGTAGGTAACATGCGGGGTTACATTCCGCCAGATTTTGTTGATGCGGGATTGTGGTACAGTTAAACCTCGATATAACAAACTTCAATGTAACGAAATTCTCGATACAACAAAGTATTTAACTTTTCATTACCTCTTGTTCATAAAACACCATACAATTAGCACCTCACTATAATAACATGTGTTTATATGCGATTTCAATATAACGAAATTTCGCTTCAGCAGCAATGGAACACCGAGACAAAAAATGGAAAATTCCACGCATGTGGGTAGTCACACGATTACATTACAAGCGGCTGCTTGCAAGTACACCTCTCAATTTGCGTGCCACATGGCAAGAGTCACCGCCTAAGTGAAAATGCATCTGGTTCCACATAAATCCAAGTGTGATAAAATTCTATCGTGCCCCACACACTCTATGCTTCAGGTGCAAGTGAAAGTATGTGACAGTGAGAGAAAGAGATGGTGGCTTCATGCACGAGTGCTGCCTCCCTGCGCGAAAAAGGGAAAGAGGAGGAAGGGAGCGAGCTTGCGGTAATGCGATCAAGCACGTGCAAAGGGTGGGAAGGGGGGTTAAGTTGGCACGCATCACGATTGCTAGCGCGTCTTGGCTCTGGCTTCGCGTGGCTGTAAGAATGGCTGAACGCAGCCGCAGCCGCGCACCCTGCTTTAGTGGTAATCTGCTGCGTATGCAAAGAGTGAGCATGCTGAGACGGCGTGGTATCAGTTAAGGGGGGACGCGGGTCTTGAAATCTCGAAAAATGGTCAAAAACGGCAATTTTCAAAAAGTGCGTTTTTGAAGTCTTTAATGTCCCAACTATGCCTCTACAAATTATTATGGCGCAATTCCTACTCGAAGTATTAAAAAAACGGCAATTTAGAAACGTCGGTGAGCCGAAATTGAACGCCAAGCGCGAGGGTTTGCCTCATTTTCAAGCTGCCGTAGCTCCGCGCGACGCGAACCGATCGGCGCCATCTTGGTCTCGTTTGAAAGCTGGTTTCCCGCTCTCCATTCTGGCGCCCCTCGGCACGCTGTAGACCCTCGTGCAGCGGAGCGATCGGCAACCCAGGCACCCGTTCTCAAGCGCGAAATCGTCGCGAGACAGCCGCTGATTGGGTGAAACGGGCGCCTCCCCGAGGCGCAGCCCTCTGATTGGCCGTGACGCCTGCCGCGGCCCCGCGGCCGCGTTGTTCGACTCCTTCGCGTCGTCTGCTTTCGCCGGCGCGCACGTCATTTTTCGCATTCATCTTTGTTTCCTAGTATTTTTCGTTCTGCCTTTTTCTTAATCGTTCTTGTAGATATTTTGGCTATTGAGTCGCTTCTTTTAACCAAGAATTTCTTGCTTTTGCGTGCCTGGTGTCGTTGTTCCGCGTGTCACGATGGCGCGAGACGCGCGCTTGAAAGCAAGCACGCGAAAAGCAGTCAGCAAAAAGAGGCGCGCATGGAATAAGCGCGCACATCGTCGAGAACTACAGCTTCGGTGATGCCGCAAGCTGCTGTGCCCTTGGTGGATGCGGCTGGACTGAGCTCGCCAACAACAGCTTCGCCGGTGGACGCGGCTGGACAGTGCCGATCGGTGTCAACTTCGGTGTTACCGCAAGTCTCTGCAGTGCCGGTGGATGCGCCTGGACTAAGCCCGTCGAAAATGCTAACTTTTGAGACGTTGCAAGTCGCTTCGGATTCCGTGTCGTCGAAAGCGGCCGAGCCGGCTGAGCTAAGCCTAACGTCGACTTCGGCGTTTCCGCACGCCGCTTCGGTGCCGACGGACGCGGCTGAACCGAGCTCGCGTGCTCAACGCTTCGACACGGTGTTTTGCGCGGAGTGCGCGGGGCGTGAAAAGTACGCAGACAACATTAAAACTTCATTGGCGAAGAAGTCCGCGACTTCCCGCAAGTTCGAGCTAATGAACGTCGGCGCAGCTAGTGAAGACGACTTTCTGAGCTTTTTTTTTTTTGTCAAGTGCCAATGCAATACAGAGGTTTTCACAATCTTTACATGAACAGATTTCTGTGAGTTTGGTGTTATTGTGTTCAGTAATGACTGGGCTGCATGCTAAAGCATTAAATTTTTCCATGTGATAGGTAAACAAAAGTGGCAGAGTAAGCAAAACTTTGAATGCAATTTTCTCAGCTTTGCTTTTTCGATCAAATGCCTTTGCCTTACAGAACTTTTCATAGTGTTTGCATCAATTGATTTTATTGAATTAGGTATCATTTTTTTCAGTAAAACCTCAGCTACATCCTAAAGCTTTCCATTTTTCATTAAACCCAATAGGCTAGCAATTAGGTCAGATGTAAGCTAATTACTCCTGCATTGTTTTTTTCTTCCTACTTTGTTATTCATTCACGACCTCTATGATCACTTTTTAAAAATTTCTTTAGCTTTAGGATGTGCAGTGGGCCCTTGGAAATGAAAGCTATTCTTTGAAACTAGTTTTTTTAATTAAGAAATTATCATAATGGCCCGTAAGAAAAGACCTATGTGGGATCAATTATTTTGCAATGTCTTCATTTCTAGAAGAGATATATAAAATCTGAATATATATTTGGGATCAGCATTCAAAGATATATCTGCATGCCAATTTTCAGGAAGATATGTTAAGAAATAAAAAAAAAGTTTTCAAGACCCTCATCCCCCCTTAAGCCGTCTTTCCACACATTTAGAATTGAAGGTTGTGTAACCTTGAGTTTTGGTGACCCGTTGCAGCGAGAGACAGACGAAGCATTCGCTCCCTGCCGCTGGCACTTTTCATGATAGTGTCGTCCCAGTGCAGGTGACGCTATCAGCTGCAGGGGTGGAGTGCACGCAAAAGCGTTGCTCGCTTATCTTACTTCGTACTGCCCATGTGAAGACACCGTCAACATGGCATGTTATCTCTGCTATTGCGTGCTCATTTTCCATATCGTTGGCATCTCCTCGTTTCGGCACATGCAAAAAGTGCTCCCCGTTACCCCTTTAACGACAGATTTTTTTCTCATCAATGCATCTACAGCTAGCACAACTTTTCGTTTGAAAGCGGCATTATAGTGGCATCGCCTGTTTGGTGCCATTACAATAACATCACGCTGTGGGCCAACGCCGCATGCCGATATGACACAGGTCAAAATAGCGACATCACTCGTGTACTTCAGTTGGCTACAGGCGTGGCTAATAGAGATGCAATACTGGCTTTTCTAGGTGGCGCTAGCTATGTGCCAAATTGATCATTTTCAGTTACAAACTGGCGCGTATTTAATATGCTCGAATCTAAGCCAACCCTAGAATTTGGTACATGATTATTTTTTTTAAACTCGGCCTAGATACGAATACATACAGTATTTCATTGTGAGAATTTCGTTGTCGCGGACTTCAACTGCACAGTCAAACCCACTTATAACAATATTCAAGCGCCACGAAAATTCCATTGTTATAACCGATAATTGTTATAACCGGGTTGCACGAAAAAAAAGAAATGGGGGATGGCGCAGCTATTCCAAGAAAACTATAACGGCGGGAAGGCCAGTCTCCTCCCCACCACCTCTGCATCCGGCTTCCGATAGTGTGGACTCTTGTTTAACTTTGTCTCCTGAGCACTCCGATCACATGGTTTTAACAAGCCGCGACTGTTGGCATTCAAGAATGGCACTGCTATAACAAAACCAAAGAGGGGTCATGGGCGGCAAGTGACATACGAGTTCTGCCGAGGTATTGCTTCAGTGGCCCCAAAAGGTGCCTTTTAAATAATGCGGAAACATTGCTGCAGCAGCATCTCAGCCTGAGAAATCCAGAAGGCTGGGACGAGATCGCCACAAGCGTCACGCCACATACTTCCCAATGGCTTGCATGAGAAAACCCCATGTCCATCAGCCTTGCTTGCTTTACGCGAAGGTTGCCAACATCCTTCTCCAAGATATCCAAGTGCTCCCCGTAAGGCAGCAGACAGTCCCTTGAGAAAACAAGCCCTTGAGGGACTGCATCATCTACAGGGCCACCCCCGCGGCAACAAAGTTCAGACAGCATGCCCTACTGCGTCAGCGCTGCCGTTGTGGACGTCACTGTCGCTATCCAATGCAAGCACATTTGCGACGATTGCCTCCACAGTTAGAAGCACTTAGCTTCCATATCTATAGCAGTGCATTGTCTTTTTACCAGCAATGTCGTGCATTGCCGATGATCAGCGGGTGAATAAACCATCTTCCATTTTGGCGGCGAGTCAAACGAGGCTGAGAAACCATGTGGCCAGGAAAGACTTTGATGCAACGAACAAAGACAAGCACGAGCAACTTAGTCCGTTAGCAGAATTGCACAAAATGAGGGCCTAGAAAGCTATCTGGGAGCAGCGCTAGCAGCGTTGTCAGCGCAGTTGGCGCAGTCCATTCGTGTTCCAGAGGGTGGCGAGGTGCATAGCTATGAGTGCAGCCCATTCGTGTTCGTAGGGGTGGAAGGGCGATGAGAAAGACAAGTGTGAGGCTGGCATTGCAAAGGACCGCGCGGCGGCAGTTGGGGTGGCAGGCGATCGTGGTGCAGCTCGCATTTCACTTTTTATTTTTCATTTTCAAGGAATTCGCATTCTATTACCTTTCGGCACGGACACCCAGCAGCCAGACTTCATCATTATAATCGATAACGCAGCATGGGGACATTGTAGTAAGCGGGTTATTTTCTCAAAGAAAACATACAAAAGTTGACTGTACAGCAGCTTTTCATTGTTATAACCGATATAGTGTTAAAACCGGTATCGTTATAAGTGGATTCGACTGTATATGTGTGTGAATAATGTTCTGGGGTTATGCGTGCCAATATCATGATCTGATTACGAGGCACGCCATGTAGAGCACTTCAGATTTTTTTTTTATTGCCTAGGGTTGTTTAGCAATGATTTGAGTTTAAGTACACAAGTGCTTTTGCACTCCGCCCCCATCAAAACATGGCTGCCACATCAATGGGTTCGCACATGGCTGGGTTCGAATGTGCGACCTCGAACTCCGCAGTGCAACGCCACAGCCACGGCAGTGGGTCAATGCCACAGTCGCCGCCCCCATCATTTGCAGCCCCAAGAATGCAGCCCCAGCGCAAAGCAGAGGGAAAGCACACCTTGACCTGGTCGGGCTTCCCGTCGCGGCAGCACTTTGGGCACTCCCAGCTGTTGGGCAGGTCATCGCTGACGTTGCCCTGCAGTCCCACAAGATGTGGGTTGCGCTCGGATAGACACGCTGGGTGCACGATTTCCCAGCACTGGGAGCACTCCATGAGCGACGAGCAAGCCTCCTGGTCCGAGCCGGGCTGCGGGGCGCCCTTCTCCCAGCCGTCTCGCCCGCACAGCATGCAGCACGCTGTGTGCGGAAGTACGGGCTGCAAGAGGTGCATGCACCAAAAAAAAAAAAAAACGTGAGAACTACAGCACTGGTTCTTGCACTGGTTGTTTCATGCTTGAAACAATAACCGCAGTGTTAAAGGAACACACACACACAAAAGAGAGATATACCAAGTTGTATTGGTAAACTGCCTTTCTGCAGTACCTAATACAGTCAAACCTCGATATATCGAACACGGATATATCGAATTATTGCGTATATCGAACACTTTCTATATCACGTGGAAAATCGCATGCATTTTTAATTTTTTATTTCGAACGGGGCCGGATGTAAAATGGATATATCAAACTCCGCCGCTCCAGACCAAGTGCGCTCTGTTGACAGGAGGCGAGCTTTCCCGCAACCCTCTCGAAGATATCGGCGGCGCGATGGGCGTTCCAGACTGCTGCGTACGACAGCTCCCACATCGGTTGCGCCGAGGGCGCCATTTGAACGTAGCGGCGTACACACGCGGCGGCTTGGAGCCAGCCACGGCCGGTATGCGCGCGCTCCCCTAGAGACTGGCCGTGAGCCAGCCCGGCCGCCGCAATCACGCGCGCCCGCGCCCCCGCCGTGCGCGCGTGATCGAGGCGGCCGTGGAGCCAGTTGAAGCGCTTTGTCGGTGCTGAGCCACACAGCATGTGCATTGAGGACTTCGTTGGCGGTGACGAGAGCACCGGAACAGTGGCAGAGTTGACAGACGTGGAGATCGCGGCAGAAACGACTGCTGAGCGGCCAAACGAAGACGCTGCCGAGGCTGATCCAGCAAACGCTGATGTTGCCCCGCTCCCGACTGCAACTGAGGCTGTAGCTGCTTTGGCCGTTGTACGCCGCTACTGCGGCGCAATAGAAGGCACTGGACAGTCTCTTGTGGACCGTTCGGACTATGTTGAGGACGCGGTGGTCAAGCACGCAGTTTCCAATATGAAGCAGGCTACGCTGCTCAAGTACTTTCAGCGAACGAAATAAATACTTTGTTTGAAGCTTCATGTGAGTATCTATTGCGCCACGATTGGTTCATTGATTGATTTGTGCTAGTTTTTGACGCGTTTTCTATGTGATTTTATATATTGAATTCTGGCTATATCGAACTATTTTGTGATCACCGCGCTGTTCGATATATCAAGGTTCGACTGTAAAAAGAAAAAAAAAAGGCACTTTCATTGTAAGAATGAGTTTCGTATGCCAGAAAAGACACTAAGAGGAAAACGAGTGACAGTGCCACCTTGAAGTTCTAGCACCAGCTCGCAATGACACTATGAATTTTGATGGTGCTTGTACGGTCAAATAATTTTCATCGATAAAGAAGGACTAATAGAGCCAAAGCTGCACTTGGCAAGTTTCAAGAACCTTTTACTGTGGTGCATTGGCTCAAATAAGAGAACATACTGCCAACATATGTGACGTCACACTGTCACACCGGTGCTGGGGTTATACAGTGAGAAATTTTAATAATGGAACTCTGACCTTCACTTTCTCCTACTACTCAACCTATCACCGTGAAATTATTGAAAGTAAAATTTGGAAAGAATGCTTTATTAGTTCAAAGTGATCCAGTGCTGCTCTTTAGTGTACCTTTAACATGACAGATGCAAGAAAGGCGACAGGATAAGTTCTAATTTTCTGTTAGTCCTGTGAATTCTACCTATTGTGCAAACACTCGATACAGCCTCAGGAAATGACAAAGTGAAGTGCATACAAACAAGTCGTTCTGATAAACGAAAGTGCACATACATGTGAATTTAGATGGTTTCCCCATGTCAGGGGCAACATTCCTTTTTGAAGGATAGGAACAATCTTCCTTTGCTAATGTTGTTTTTGGAGGCCAGGAACAATATTCCTTTGCTAATTTAGTTAGAAAAGAACCACATCAGAAAGTTCTTGGACTGTGGAATGATGCATGCCACTTGGCAGCTTCAGGCATGAGGACAACCAAGTGCCCCCCATGCCCCGCAATGCATATAAACATGCATGTACGCAACACACACAACATAAAAACTACACTGAACTGGTTGCTTTGACTTTAGCTACCAAGAGCTCTCACATGCCGTTCTGCTAACAGCTGTAGCCATTGTGGCAACACTAGGCCTATCTGATTCGACATTTGCTACCAAGCTTCCTGCTGTTTCATGCCGTGTGTTTAATTGAAATAATTTACCACTGTCAGCAATGACGCCGACTCTGCCTTTGTCATCCTAGCGGATGGCCTTGAAGTGAGGAAAGGGTCAGAGAATGCATAACACTGGATCCTAAAAGCCAACTTCGCCGCTATACAGCGGTTATGCAGTCAAGCATATGTAATGTATTTTGGTGAAGCATACCGAGATGCGAAGCGTATTTTCCTTTTCCAAAAAAGAGTGGAGCCACTTTCACGGGACACAGTATGTATTTTTTAATTATGCATGCATGCACTCACTGTCTCTTGTCGCAGTACGAGCACCAAGACGCCCAATACGTGTACTAGCGGGCCTTCAGAGCTACGTTGGAGGTGCCTGTGGCAATTTGAGCCCTTGTGGACAGTAAAAAGCATGCATTAATTTTTTTTCAAACTAGCCGATTTTTGTGGACGTTTTCGCGGCATCGAGAGAGTCAGAAAAATTGGGTTTTGATTTCACTAGTTCGTGGCAGGTCAATGCTCCCCAGGAGCAAGCCCAGTGTCCTGCACAAAGAATGCATTACTGTTTAGCAATTGCAACGAATTCCATGAACTCGGTATACTCAAGGAACACACGAAACGAATGTGCAGATGCAGCCATGCTACATTCGTGAAACAAACACCTATGTGTAGCCATTTTTCAACTATAGTCAAGGACCCACAATATTTCATAGTTCCAGGCAATCCAAACAAGACTGATTATTCTAGTTCAGACAATGTTTTCACTGCATTCTGAAGCATTTTAGTTCAAATTGGGCTTTTGGTTCATTAGAGTTTGGTCTTCCCAGAGCAGAAGCAGAGCCATAAAGGGGCTTATGAGTGAACATTCTCGTAAGGCACAAGTACTTCATGCTGTTTTGATGTTGAGGCTACATTGACAGGTGCTGCTACACGATGGTCCCTCAGGGTCTGTCACAAGGGTGCTGGCAGCTGCAATATCATGAACATGTGTTTGTACAGATTATAAGTTTCCTTATTCTTCGCAATCTATCCACCAAGTTTACATTGGCATCTGATCTTAATTAGGGACGAACAGAAGGGGCACAGACATTTTCGCGATGTAGGGCATACCATTCCTATGAGAAATCAAACTCTTGTTCAGACAGTAATTCTATTCCGATGGGTGAAAGTTGGGCTAGTCGGTATGGGTTGATCCTGGTGTAATGTTTTTATAGAACGTATACGAAAATAAGATGCAAGCACTGCCACTTTTTCAACGTGTCTTTACCAGTTTTGTTTAATTTTCGTGTTGCCGTAACACAAGAGAGAACTAATTCTATCCAACTCTGCGCAATTTGAAATTCGGATAATGCGAGCAATATTTTGTGCAACCCATGAGCCTGAATTAATGAGAGTGTTCAATGCGCCTGCGCTTGTGAAGTGCAGGCACATTAAACTTACTGCCATGGTGCAGAGACAACATTGGCAAGCAGACTATAGGAAGGCCAAGGGCACCGAACTACTCACAGCCATGCACTGGCGGCTGATGCAGGACTGCTTCATGCGGCCGGGCCCGCCAAACTTCTTCATGTCCTTGCAGAAGTGGCAGTCACCGCAGTCGGCACGCAGGCAGGCCTCGCACTTCTTGCAGCGCGTGCGCCGCCGCCGGGCCCCATTCTTGTCCTTGTCCGAGCCCCGGCCCCCCTTGGACGACCCCTTGCCTCCCAGCGGGGGCAGACCCACTCGCGGCTTGCTCTTCTTCTGCACACCAGAAATAGTTGCCACGGGCTTGACACCACAACAAAAACCAAGGGTCTGTAAAGCTGTTTCTTAACTGTCTAGCACTTGCATCAACGGCACGCATAAAAGGCCTCAGGTTTCTCTTCATGCACTATCAAGGACTTCCCGAGGCACTGCTTTCAGCCAATGACAATTGGCCTAGGCAACACCTCGGGCGGTCCAGGACATAAGGAGATGACAAATTGAAAAGACCCAAAGTTACATCAAAGACACAGTGACATGTGTAGCATACTTTTTTTTTCTATGGCCTCCTGAAGGTCGTATCTTCAGCAGTGCGCCTGCCTTGTTTTTGCATGATAAGTGCCACAAAATCCAACTTTTATGGCTCAAATACTTGGTCGTAATTATATGCAACTACATCTTAACACTCTTTTGTCTGTGCATATACCCATTAATAACATATGGTTGATGGCTTCAACTTCAAATTTTGTTGCGCGCAGATTGCTTTTAGACAGCTAGCACCATCTAGTGCCTAAGAGGGCATTTTTTTTAAAGTTTTGCTTTTGTGTCGGTTTTTTTTTCACCACGGGGGCGGGGAGGGATTTTTAAAGCGCCTTATAGGGGGTGCAACGAGCACTCAAAGCTTCCTACATGGCGTCGACGATGCGCACAGCTGCTTTTTAGAAACGGCAAATTTCCACGGATTCAAATGAGTCTGAGCAGCAGCATCGGCTCGGAAGGCAATTTTGATTTATGTGACTTCAGTACAGACAGTGGAAGTGCGTCAAATAGCCCTAGAACATCAACAGATATCTACCAGTAAGTTTCGTTATCTACTCCTACTTCTCATTTTTCTACTTCTTTCTTTCTGAGCACACCTTTTATTCGCGCTTCTTTCTGCGGCCGTACTAGCTACGCATGCAGAGAAGTGTAACCTCCGTACTCGTGCAAATGCCACACGGACACACTTCGCACTTTCCAGACGGTGTCGTTTACACACACTTGCGCTTTGGAAAGTAGGTTTCCACCTGAAGTAAGGCCGTTGCGATGTCCATGCAAAGAAATTGTGCTTTGGAGGCAACGTGGAGCTTCCTTTTTGTCAGTAGTTTTCTCAACGTCAGTGTCTGCATTCACGCCTCACTCTTATTATAGGGTGCTTCGGTGGCGCGTGGCAGCGGTATCTATGGAAAATAGCAACAGTGCGGGGCCTAGATCCAACAGCGACGTTTTTTCGGATAGCTCAAACGATGACAACTAATGAACTGATTGGCAGAATGGTTCATTTTGGAGCTTTCACTACAACAACCTATCAAGAATAATGAACAATTGTCGGCAGACCCACGTGACTCGTTATATCAAATTTGACTGTATATGCTTTTGAGTGCAAGACAATGGAGAGCAACAGAAAAGCAAGATTTCAGCCAATGTACTAGTGTAACAGGTTGGGGAAGTCTATGGCACCACTATTTATGTTAAAACTAGAGCCATTTGGTGAGGTACAAGGATGGACGGCCAGTACAACTAGTCAGCTTTCGAATAATACCAGAATGGCGCTGACAGAATGTGTAGTTATCGAGCTATGCACTACGAAAATCGGGCGCTATCTGTCCCTAATTTAAAGGGCAACGCTTGCGGATTCGCATCTCTAGATCACGATAACGAAAGAACTATGCGGTATTTTGTGACCAAATTTGGGATATAGGCGCGGAAACGCGTCAGGAACACAGAAAATAAAAACTGAAAATTCTAATTTTGGCCTGATTTTCGGTCCCAAAGACCCGAGGGTCACCCCTTAAATTTCAGCAGTTTCAGTAATGCATACAAGCCAATTTCTACATAATTTAGCCCAACCATTCTGCGAGAGTCTCTTTCCTAGCTCTTTATCTTCTTATGTGGCACACTCTCACGCTCTGTAGAAAGCCAGCAAAGAAGAAAAAGATAACGCAATGAGTGCCATGCCTTAACCAGAACTAAGCCTTCAGTTTTCATGCCCGGCATTACCTTGCTCTCAGACCAGAACAGCACCGGTTTGTCAGTGATTGCAAGCACTGGATCATCATGCTTGTGCTCCTTTACCAGGCGCTGCAAAAGCAGGAGAAAAGTGAAGACTACTGTAACAGGTGGGCCTGGGCAGAAGCACATAAACTAACGAAAGCCACCATTCAGACATGTAAATCTACACAATGGAGAACCACATACTTCCTCTTCTAGGCACCTAATCACAGAGCAAGCAACATTTATTTACGGTACGTGGTAAAAAAATTCACCACAGTAACAGTAACGCTAGAATAAACGGAGCTTTTCTGAAAAATTGTCCATACCGTGTACAGTGGAACCTCGATTATACGTCCCTCGGTCATGTGACGAGTTGCATTTTATGACGAATGGGTTTGATCCCAGCAAAAATCCCCACAGAAATAATATATTAAAAGCCTCGATTATACAAGGCAATTTTAAATCAACCCCACCTTGTACGATACCTCTCAGGTACAGTCCTAGATAAAAAAAAAACAAACCGAAGCTGACAAAGGCCCACCCAGGTGATAACGGCTGTGCAATACTGTATTTACTTGATTGTAACATGTAACACAAGTTTTTTCATCATTTTCGTTGTTTGAATACAACCCTCGCGTCACATTCGAATAACGGCAAATTTTGAAATATTAAGACAAATATTTTAAATTTTGCTGTTTTTAGAGTAACAATGTCGACCTGTACCTTTATGTCTCAATCTGATCCATAGACAAGTCGACTGAACTCAGAACATGCTTTTTTTGGAATCTACGTCATTTTCACTGTACTTGTGTTACAGTTGTGCTACAGCAGTACCCTGTTGTCTCTTGCGCTTCGATTCTGCTTATTCGCGACATTATGGCGACGTAGCACATTTGATATGACGCCCGCTTTGGAAGACTAACAATTTTTATGGTGGAGAAAGAGGGAAACTCCTTTGTGGCTTAGCGGCTCTACATGAACGATTCGCGGATGGCAGGACTAGTGGGCGGCCCTCTTTAAATGTGAGCCAGTCGGGAGAGATCTGTGGACCTTGTAGTGGCCTGGCACCGTTCCCGAATGCAATGGCTGTGAGGCCTCTCAAGAAACATTTGTCGGGGGCGCTTTTGGCAACAACTCACGTGAGATTTCGTGCGCATTGAACTATCTGTGAAAAGAATCGCCCAAGAATACTGCCCAAGAAAAGGTGTCTCCACCTCAGATGACGACGATAAGCAAGAACTTGTTTCCGATTATCCGTTCATTCTAACTTAAAAGTTTGTTTGGACTTACGCCTGCTGTGCCGCTTCGACAACATTTGGCAGTTTGTTTGTACACGTGACGATGTCGGCAAGTTGCTGCCAGATGTTGCAGCTCTCAAAAGGAAGCTGCACCACAGCTGAGCAGAAAAAGATCACCTAATTTTTTAAAGGTCAGAATATAGATTCGATCACACCTTCTCCAATAAAATGCTTGGTTGTCATTTTTTTTTAAATAATTTATCTTTCTTGGAGCAGTGCAGGTTCGCGCCGCAGGCTTATTCAGGCGGTCTGTATACATTTTTGGGGGCAAGACTGAGAGTCACTGCCCATATCCTTAGTTCTTTCGGTTATACAACACCCGGATTATATAACGGTTTTGCATGGTCCCCTCGAAGTGATATATAATTTGGGTTCCAGTGTATGGGAGCAGTTGAGTTCTACATGCCAATTACAAAGGACATTATATATCGAGAGCTGGTACCATGTTTTTGCAGTGATGGCAACAACCCTGTTCAAAGCATACATGGTTACCTGACCTAGGCCCTAACAAAAGTGACATAGTGGACCTTCTCAAGCCATGAACTATCCTTTTGGCATGACTTTGCTATTGCCTGTAATGTCGATCTAAAATGCTTTGTTCACCTAGGTGCTTGTACTTAAAACTGAACTTTTCTGAACACATCATGCCGCACAAATCAAGATGCAGAAGAAACCTGGACCAAGTCCATGAAAAAATTATACCTTTGCATCAGCAAGCAGTGCATCAGGATCCCTCACCAAGTCAGGTACAAACTTCTTGTTGGGTGGTAACTTCTGAAGCCAGCGGATGATCATCTGCACGAAACCAACGGCACACAGGAGAAAAAATTCAACAACTTCTACTCTAACCTATGAGAAGTTGGGACACTGAACATTAGTGATCACCTACCCCTCCAGCAACCTCCACAAATACAGTCGAACCCACTTATAACAATCCCAGATATAACAATCTATCAGTTATAACGACCAGATTTCAGTGCTCTTATGATTTTCCGAAACTGTCTATTACAACTGCTTTCAGGTATAACAGATTTTTTTTTTTATTATTGCTGTACAGTTAAAATGAACAATTTGAACCCAGTCACACATGGTCCCAGTAAAAAGAGGGCACACACAAAGTACCAAAGCATGAAAGCACGACCAAACACCGGGTGTCTCGCTCCATGATATGGCCTTTGAGATGAGTGAGTGACCGGTCAGCACCGGTTTCAGAATTCCCGAAGGTCACGTGCTTTCAAGGCACGCCTCCAGGGAGGAGGTGTACAGCATCTGCAGCATAAACAGCATGTCGCTGGGCATGCACTGGCACGTGCACCAGTGCGATATCGGTTGCCACGACAGCATCACCCTAGTTTTTCAGCAAGTGGCAGTGTGGCACCACGCGCATTACACCTGTTTGAACAATTTGAAACGCCCATCTATGTCCTCCCATCATGAGAACAACGGCCACTGAAGCATTCCTGTCAACGCTGCCCGTGCCGGAGAGAACTCTGCACCCTACGCTGTTGCCACCCAATGTCTGAAGCCTGAGTGGTTACTACGCCAATATCAGGTGATCACGGTTCGACAGCACTCCCTGTTTGTGCATTACCGATTGCTGATAACGGTTTGCAGCAACGTTTCGACTATCGAAAACCTAATTTTTTTTCACCCAAAGCAACAAAGGTAACTTAATTTTACAGCTCTTGTGCGACTGACATGCAGACATAATGCAGAGAACATGATGTCCCGAGACCTTTGCAGAATGGCGGAATGTTGCAGTAGTTTCCCAAGTTACACTCCTGGCCAACTTGAACGCTTCGATCTATTGTGCAGGGTACAGTCATGCCCCGCTAGTAGTAAAATATGTCACAAGCTCTCGAATAATAATGGCGGCTGCGCTTGCAGTTCTGAAATGTATGGCACCACATTTCGTTCTTCAGATGGACATACGTTTCTAATGCAAGCTTTCAGTTAGGTGCGGGAATGCACCAGGAAAAAAAAAAACACTGAAAATCTGGTTTTCAGGCCAAAGTGCTGCCGAATTGTAACTGCTGACACCAGATTCAGTGTGGGTGATTTTTTGAGAATTTTTAAGTTTGAGCCCGTATGCAGTTAAACTCAACATAACGAACTTCAATATAAGAAAATTCTCGATATAACAAAATATTTTACTTGCTGGAAGCGCAGCTGAGTGCATATGCAGCCACGCACTCTGCTTTAGAGGTGGGCGTTCTGAGACAGCATTGCATCATGTAAGCTGTATTTTACTTTTCATAACCTCTTGCCCATATACCATGTACAGTAGCCGGCCGATTTACCGGACCTCCAGGGAACGAAAAATAGTCCGAAAAATTGAACAGTCAGAAATATGAAATTTATAAAGCTTAGAGTGGCTTAAGAAAAGCCCTAATAATACCCTGCCTTCAACGGCAGGGCATCGCATGGAGGCGATCAGATTCGTTTAGATTTGCGCAAGAGTGACATCATCTCCGGTATACAGTCGACAAGAGCATCACCATGTTGCTCTCCGTTGGCGGAAATCGCCATGGAGATCGAGGAGACGAAGCATGTTTCTTCGCACCACTTGGCTCTCGCGAAGGCACAGGAGGTGGTGCCGATCGCACAAACACACACAAAGATGTGACGGCCTCTCCGAGACACGAAGAAACGAACCACGTTTCTTCACACCACTTGGTTCTGGCGAAGGCACAGGAGGTGGTGCCGATCACACAAATTCAAAGGTGCACAAACATGTACAAACAACAGCTCTCTGGGCACCACGTGCAAAATAGCAATCGAAACTTAAAGAAGAAAGAAAAAAAATGATCTCGCATTAAATGAAGAAGATAGTGCCGACAGAAAAAAAAAAAAGAAAGTGCCGTCCCCTGGGGTGTATTGTCAGACAAGGAAGAGTGGACATGGCCTCCGAGATGTGGGGATCGCGTGTGTGTCCCAATCTTGAAGGCTATAGAGCAGGCCACTCGAAGCCAAGCCAGCGTAAAATCCAACATGGCAGTCTCCAAGATCATGTAGTGTGGCTCGGAATGTGCAATTTGGCTTGGAAAATCGAACTTTGGCACTCAAATTCGTTCGAAAAATCGATGGCAAAATTGCATTAGCTCTATAGGAACCCTGACGGTGCATTTATGAATCCAAAATATCCAACAAGTCCGAATTTTTGGAGTCCGAAAAATCCATCGGCTACTGCATTTAGAACCTCAATATAATGAAGTGTGTGCGTATACAATTTCAATATGAAATTTCACTGCCACAAAGGAATGCCAAGACAAAATTGGGACTTCCACGGACCCGGATGGTCAAATGATTGAATTACAAGTGGCTGCTTGCAAACATCTCTCAAATCACCTGCCAGGAAGAGAGCAACCACCAAAGTGGAGCCGCATCACGTTCTCTATAAAATTCAAGAGCGATAAGATCCTATCATGCACAGCGCACTGTGTGCTTTAGGTGGGAGTGAAAGTGTGCGAAGGTGAGACAAGGAAGATGGCTTCACAAAATGCCTTCCAGCGCCAGCAAAGGGAAAGAGTGGAGGAGAGTGAGCTTGTAACGTGATCAAGCGCACACAAGGGGGTAAGGGGGTGTTTGTGGGGGGGGGGGGGGTAAGGTAGCGCACGTCTGGTTTTCTGGAGCATGTATCGGCTGTGGCTGTGCGTGGCTGGAAGCACAGCTGAGTGCATTTGCAGAGAGAGATAATTTAATTGAAATGAGGCAGAGAGGTCAGCCTGAGCTAAGGTGCTCTAGCCTGCTACTCTGCACAGGGGGAGGGGGAACGGGGACAAAGATGTGAGGAGGGATGATGATGACATAGCAAGAATGCGCAAAAGTGAAAGAAAGTTCAACGCTCTGATGATAAACGTTCACAAATGTCATCCATGAAGCCACAATCAGGTTTCACCTAAAGTCTGTAGTCACCAATTTGAGTGAACTTAAAAATAGAGGCGTTAGGACGAACCTGGTGTGCGACTCCCCTGCGTGAACAGCACAAGTGCCAAACAAAATCTTTATAGCATATAAAGAGCTGCGATAAGCGGCTCTAGCACGACGAGTGCTTGTAGGGCACTTTTAGCGGCCGGAGTCTCGAGACCACCGAGAATCACGCGCATGGACTCTAACAGGTGCTTCAGCATTTTTTGTAGACTCCTTCTCATTGTGTTCATCTCCTTGCTTGCCCGTAGTGTCACCGGCCCTATAATTCTTGGCTTCATGGCGCAGAGGACCGCTAGTGCCCGCTGGCATGGCTGTGGGCCTAGAGTGGGAACAGCTTCTTGCTCATCCTTGATGAAATGACTCTCACGAAAATGGCAAGAACGTAAAAAAATGCATAACCGCGAGAGGCCCAGAGCAGCGGTAAGCTCTGGGCACTTCTTTCTCTTCCTCCCAAGTCAAAGCGAAGCATAAACTGCGTAAATTATTGCAAAGGCCCCATGCCGGAGATATTACCTGAGAAGCAGCAACACACCCTGCTTTAGAGGTAATCTGCCGCGTGTACAAGGAGCGGGCATTCCAAGAGAGCGTTGCGTCATGTAAGCTGTCTTTCTATGCGTTTAGCATTGGAGATTGCGCAGTACAGAGTGTCAATGACCTGTTAGAGCGAGAGGCAGACAAAGCATTCGCTCCCCGCTGTGGGCACTTTTCATGATACTGACATCCCAGCGCGGGCGACACAATCAGCCGCGTGGGGGGGTGGACTGCCCATTGTAAGGTTTGGCAGTCGGAGTTGTAGGACGATTGGAGGAACTTGGGGTGACAGGACTAGGGCAGCAGGGTTTATTTACATATTAACATTTTGAACAAGAGATACATTTACAGAGTCTATGCGTGACTCCTAAATGGAGCCCGCAAGACGAAGCATACAGCAAACGAGCACACAGCTCACGAGTACATTTCGAGATCAGAGCACGATGACGAGCACACGCTAGCAGCCAACAACCACTGCTTATAAGCACTCCATTCGACGTCATCGTTTGACTTCATAGTAAACTACCTGCCTTTTGGAGGAGGAGGGCTCATACACACGTGGCGCACAGGTTTCAGTGCTCTCTCGAAGGTAGACGACCTTTGCAGCACAGTCGTCATGGTATCTATTGTCTTGCGTCCCCGTAGTCGGGTGGTCACGCCCGACCCCAGCTGGCGCCTCTATATTCCAGAGCTGCCTTTCTCCTGTTCTCCGAACGAGGCGCTTGGTGGATGAACGCCGCCGTAGTGAAGTTCTCTAAAGGAAGTTCACGGTTGGTTAGCACTGTCCTCGCTGGTTCTCTGAAGGACGCCCCCACCGCGGGTGGATCGACGCACCTGCAGCGGGCTGAAATAGCTGCAGGCCGATCCCAACACCACGAAGGCATGGCTGGCTTCGTTTAATACGTACCACCACTGTGAAGACATTGTCGACGTGGCATGAAATAGTATCATTCGTCGTCGACCCCAAATTCATCAAAATGATTTATTTTCTCATTCAACATTGCTTTTTACGATTTCCCGATAATGCGGAAAATTCTGCAGCCCCTTTCCTTGTAAGAAGAATCGATCGGCGACTGTACTTCCATACTTATTTGCATAAAAGGTCGAATTTCGGTACAACCAAATATCGATATAATGAAGCAAATTGCCCATCTTACCTACTTCGTTATATGGAGGTTTAACTGTATAACGAACTATGGATATAACAACCACTTTTCACAGAACTATAGAGTTCGTTATAAAAAGGTTCGACTGTACCACAAATAACACTGTCATTCTGCAGCAGGCACAAAATGCGGTGCCATCAATGACCCGACACTTTTGCATGAAAATTAATCCTGCACAATCAAGAACCCTTTCCCAACAGCATGTCTTGCACTATGGGCATGAGAATTTTGTGTTCTACTAACCAATCACAATATAGTTAGGAAAAAAATTGCACCACACAATAAATTTTCTTTTTGTAATACGCATTATCTGTTTCGCTAACTAACATCACCTGAGTACAAAATATAAAGCCCTTGCAATCAAGTTACAGCTCATCAACATTCCATTTCAGCTACTCATGCTTAGTGAGATGCAATGTTTTCCATGACTGACCCGAAGACCATCCACCTCTCTTCGAGTCAGGTGCACGTGACCTGGGGGAAAGCTCCGGCGGCATGGTTCCTCTGCAGAGTCTAGCGAGTCCTCGTTGGGGACCGTGGGACTGCCAGCACCGGCACCATTTGGCTTAGGCGACAGCGTGCTCAGGTCCAGGAACGAGCTGCCATCAAAAGAGCGCCCACCAGTAGCACCTTGCTGTTGCGCCTGTCCAGAAGGCAAATGCACACATGTTTAGCCCCCTTTTTTTTTTGTACAAACGAATCGAGCTTGTAAATCGATCCATTTGAGGGTAGTGCCCTGCAACAGGACTTCATAACAAGCCAAAGTGCAGTGTATGCTCATCCATTTTAACTTAGAGCTGCCCAAATTGCTCAGTGGGGCTGACCTTCCCAAGGAAATGCGTGTCTGCTACAAGAACAATAAAATTAACCCTTTGAGGGTCGAATTATTTCGAAAAAAACTTTCCCAGGTGGTAAAATTACTTTATTGCAGATCTTGAATGTACAAAATGTATAAAGTCGGGAATAAATAATAAAAAATAATTATGAACAGTATTCTGGTGTCGGCATCACTCAGAACAACAATATGTTCAATAGTATTTCCGAGCGTGGTACTCTTTGAAACATGGGTCTAGGCACAGCGCCTTATCGCAGCCTGCACACCTAAAATGCGTGTCTGTTCTCTTGGAGCGAGGAGTTGTGTTGGCGCACACACGACATCTCTGCGTGGGGCTGCCTTGGGCAGAGGTCTGAGGGACCCTCTCGCGTAAGCGCGTTGCCGCGAAGAGCGAGAATACCTCGTGAGCGGCGGTGATAAACAAGCTGAGAGCAGTGCCAATCAAGATAGAAATCAACCTACGCCGCCCCTGCGAGAGCGTGCCGACAAAGAGAAAAACCACGTTTCGTGCGCCTCCGTTGCGATCACGCGGCGGAACCGAAACCGTGAAAGCGCGTTGCCACTAAGAGCAAGAATACCTCGCGAATGGTGCTGATAAACAAGCTAAGAGCAGCGCCAATCAAGATAGAAATCAACTTTCACCGCCTGCAAGAGAGTGCCGACAAAGAAAAAAATGACGTTTTACGCGCCTCCGTTAATATCACGCGGCGAAACCAAAACCGCCAAAGGGGCGGCGTTGCCACAGTCTGAGCGACGCACTCAAGCTAACAATCAGTTCTGTTCATCTCCCCAAGAAGGTAGCACAAATTATAAACGCTTCTTGTAAGTGCTAAGAGGTGGCAGCACCTCATGGTGAGCACGGATCGTCGTCATGGCGCGAACAACCGGAGGGTCGGAACCGTACCAGTACGGCAAAGACCTTGCGGGACAAAAAACCGCCGCCGTACATGTACGGCAAAAACCTTCAAAGGGTTAACAGTGCCCCCCCTGCTCAATGTTATTATGCTGACTACTGCTCTGTCACCATTGGACCACTGAGGTTTGTAGCACATATATACGTCAGCATCCAAGGCCCAACTGGACCCTACTCAGTCATGTTACGTGCCAAAAACTCTCAAAATAAAATCCGCAACTGCAACAAAAGCTAGGGTGACAAAGACATCTGCTCCAACTTGCCTGCATATGTTGGGAGGAGCCCCTCTTGGTAGCATCAATCGGGTCGCCATCCTCGTTGCAGGTGAGGTGGTTGATGCCGAGAAGGCACTGGACGTAGCGCTGCAGCACGTACCACAGCATCTCGCGGTAAAAGGGGTACCGGAACTTGACAGGCACCTGCAGAGCAATGTTGAGCAAGCAAACGCTCTGCTGTTAGTGGACATAGCACAGCCTTTGTATTTCAGACAAAACACGAACAAGAGACTGGCTACTAACAAGTACAAGACTGGCTACTAACATCAGGAGATTGAAATAAAAACAGACTGGTATAGTTTACATTATAGGGCCCCACATCTGCATCTTCAAGCCAGGCAAGGAAACAACTTCTGTTTATAGCCACTCCCCCCCCCCCTTCCCCACAAGCTCTGTTATACATTTTGGTTAAGTTATAAAGCACCATCCAGGGATTAAAGTGTCAAGTGCAGCAAGATAAGCGAGTTCATAACATTGTATGGTGACAGATAAAAAGCACAAAGGACATGGCCTTGGAGAACAAATGGAAGTAGTGGAAGTAGGAAGCGTCGTCAGATCAGCCATCTCGGCACTGTTCGTTCCAGCGGAACTTGGCAATGCAATTGTCAAGCTCAGTCTGCATGGAGCATGCCATAGGGAAAGAAACATTTTGATTGTTGTATCCAACATCTAGTCATAACATATCGTTATACAGGGTGTTTCGCCTAACTTGAACCATGGATGTGAAAAAGTGGTCAACCGCAACAAAATGACATATGGTTTGCCGTCATGTGGCACTCCTTAGGGTATTTTTTAATATTTTTATATTATGCAAAATCTTTAATATTCACTTTAGGGCCAAGTGTGTTACGTTGTAATGTTGCAGAGAGGATTCAGAAACAACCAATCCAAATTTTTGTGGCAACGTACATGCTGCAGTGCAATTTTTTTTTTTCAGCGTGTAAAGAAAGCCCGTGAAATACAGTAAAAGCTTGTTAATTCAAGTTCCACGGTGATGTTATGAAAATTCGAATTATACAAATTCGAATAATGAAAGTCAGATTTTAAAAAAATCGCCCGCTTAAAGGGACACTAAAGGTTACTATGAAGTCAAGTTAAAGTGATAAAGCAATGCTCTAGAACGTCTAAGGCGCCAATATAATGGTGAAGAGAGCTTTAGTAACCATGAAATTGAGGTAAATGCATGACACGATTTGAAACCCCCCAGAGACATTCCAGTACTAGCCCGATGACGAAGGCATTCCTCATCATACATGTAATAAAGAACCAGCTTATCGTCGCGTGCTTTCCCTTCCGCTAGCCACCATAGTTCCACTTCCGCGCTGCTGTCAGCTCTGTCTCAGCTCTGTTTCTGGTCGCGCGTGTGCGTTTAGCACAGAAAAGCCGTAGCGCCGTCTGCGGGCGCCGTTTTACTCACCGACGGCGCAACGTCACTATGAGACCATAACGTCACCACTCCTCGATCGGAGGGTGGGCGATTTGAACTGCGCTAGAGGTACGCGGACGCTTTAGAACGCATTTTCTCTTAAAATAAGTCTCTTCTTCACATGAAACAAGCGTTTCGAGGTTTCTGGGATGGTATTTCAACAGTCCACGTTGACTTAATATTAACCTTTAGTGTCCCTTTAAGGGGCGTACACAGTCCAACCTAGCATGAGCTTGCGTGCGCACTCACTAGGACAGTTGGCAAGAACAATGTCTATAGTTCTAAGCACACCGCACAGTCCATGTAACCAGACGCAGCCAACGGGGTCCAACATGCCCAATGTCAAGATGGCTGTTGCTCCATCCGCGCGTTCATCGCGCCGACCCACAAATGCATGGTGCAGAGAAAAACGGTGCCCACGCTTCTTCGCCGACGATCGCAGACAGCCGCTTGAAGTCTTCAAAGTGGCGCGCAGGTTGAGGATTGTTTTGTGCATACTCCAAAGAGAGCAGCCAACGGTGCGCGCGTCAAAGTGTAGAGGGGACGGCGTTTGGGCTGGCGTAGCGCAAGCAGCTTAAGCATGACTGGCTGCAAGCGATGCGCGCCAAAAAACGTCAAGCTGTAAATGTGCCTTTGCACCACAGGAACAAACAGCTGCGCTCTAAAATGCACTCGCGAAACACACCACAACCTGCTGCGACGTTGGTCTCTGTTGTACTTTTATAGCTTCACCACCTGCATGCTGCCAAGTCTCATTACAGTCGAACCCACTTATAACAATATTCAAGTGCCACGAAAATTCCATTGCTGTAGCAATTGTTATAACCGGATTGCATGAAAAAAATAATCGAAGTGGGGATGGCGTAGCTGTTTCGAAAAATACTACACTGTTGGGGAGGCCAGTTCTCCTCCCCACCACCTTCCTCCATCCGACTTCTGATTATGTTGACTCATTTAGCTGTTTAACACTGCCTTCTGCACGCTTTGATCGCATGTTGTTAACAAGCCGCTGCTGTCAGCGTTCAAGAATGGCACTGCTATAACAAGTGCAAAGAGGGGTCACAGGCAGCAGGTGACATATGAGCTCTGCCGAGGCATCACTTTGGTGGCCCCAAAAGGCAATTTTAAAGAATGCTGGAAGGTTGCCGCGGCAGCATCTAAGCTTGAGAAATCCAGAAGAAACATTGGGACGACATCGCCACAAGCATCTTGCCACGTACTTCCCACTGGCTTGCAGGAGGAAATCGCATGTCTGTCAGCCTTGCTTGCTTTACGCGAAGCTTGCCGACATCCTTCTCCAAGGCATCCAGATGCTCCACGTAATGAAGCGGAAGCTCCCTCGCGAAAACAAGCCCATGAGGGATTATTTACAGGACCTCCAGCGGGGAAAACGTTGGGGCAGCCTGCTCTGCTGCGTTAGCACTGCCGTCGTGGCCGTCACTGTCGCTATCCAATGCAAGCATGTTCGCGATGATCGCCTCATCAGTTAGAAGCACTTCGTTTCCAAATCTATAGCAGTGCACTTTCTTTTCAGTGGCAACGTTGTGCATTTTCTGTTTTGGTGGCGAGTGAAAGGAGGCTGAGAAACTGTGTGGCTAAGAACGACTTCGCCGCAACGAACAAAGACAAGCACGGGCAACTTAATTCGTTAACGGAATTGCGCAGAATGAGGCTCCAGTGAGCAATCCGAGAGCAGCGCTGGCAGCATTGGCAGCGCAGTTGGCGTGATCCATTCGTGTTTGGAGGAGTAGAAGGGCGACAGAAAAGATGTGCGCGAGGCTGGCGTGAATCTCTCACGGAGAGAAACATGCGGTGGTAATTGGGGTGGTGGGCAATCGTGCAGCGCCTTGCATTTCATTTTCTTTTTTTCTTTACAGGGATTTCGCATTTCATTACCTTTCGGCACGGACACCCAACAACCAGGCTTCATTGCTAAAACCGATAATGCGGCATAGTGACATTGTAGTAAGCGGGTTACTCCTTCACTGAAAACATACAAAAGTTGATGGTGCAGCAGCTTTTCACTGTTGTAACTGACATATCGTTAAAACCGGTATCATAATAAATGGGTTCGATTGTATACGTACAGGCAGCGGCCACACACGTACTCAAAGGGTATTTAGGCACTGCGAGCGCCAATAAACATCACGGCCGCCATGTTTCAGACAGCACCTAGTGCCACTCCTCGGCAGAACACCACATAGAGAAAGAGCATAGCATACAAGATGCAACAAAAAGATGTAAAGAAAGAAAAAGAAAAAACATGCAGCACTGCGTCCACATCTGTATCTTTTGAAGTCTTGAGAGAGGGGGAGAAGCGACCTGCAACAGAGTGACTGGCCAGGTGCGAAGGAGTCTCTCTCCAGTCAGGCCTAAAGAATGGGCCGCAGATGGAAAGAGCAAAGCGGCACAGCCAGCACGGCGGTGCCAACATGCTCCTGCGCACTAGCAGTCTGCCTATCCACGATGGTGTGGAGACTGAATTGTCGGTGGTGGTGGGGATTCAAGTGTGAATTAGCGAGATGCGTTATATATTGCTTTCAATACATTGTTGGATGGACCACGGCGGCTACTTCGAATTGTCCAATATTCCAAATTAACGCGTTGTGAATTATTGAGCTTTTACGGTATTAAATAAAACCACGTGAATGCATTCGTGCACCATTGTATCGCAGCGCTCTCAGGTCTGAGGAGGTCAAGTAGTTAGTCCTGTAATGCGGCCTGGAAGGGGACAAGGTCTAGGTGAGAAATGAAGTAACCCTAAACAGCTACAACTGAAAGCTTCTGATAACACACTGGACATTTGGCAATGCTACCCAGAAAGCAACCTTACTCACATGCGTGGCATCTTCAATTTGGCATATTTGCAACTGCTTCTCAATGCCATAGCTGTGCAAGAAATTTCCACCAAACACCAGTGCATCTGCTGGAGTGTACACCGCATGAATCCATCCTGGGAGCAAAAGGAAGAGAGAGCATGTGATTACCATATTTACTCGAATCTAATGCGCACTCTTTTTCCTATAATACGGGTACAAAATTTGTGTGCACATTAGAGTCAAGTATGATCCTAAATCTGCATTACCATATCACCATCAGCATTTCAAAATGGCCACATTGTATGTGCTTCAAGCCTAGCTGCCGTAGCTTCCTCCATGTGCTGTAGTATGTGTGCTTAGGTTAGTCCACCATCTGTCTTCCCATTTCCTGTGTTCGTTCTTTGCTCTATCTGCATGGAAGTGCCGACTGCGAAGACATGCCGAATTTGTCACGATGGCACAATTAAAAGGAAAGTGATCACATGTGCAGAGATGGAGGAAAATTTGGCCACATCACAGGTGCTCGGATTTCCCAATTGTGTGCGGGACTGGTGCTAACAGGAGAGGTGGTCTACTCCGGCAGCTGCTGCGTAGGAATGGCCACGCAGCCCCCATCTTGAAAGCGATCTGCGATGGAGACAGTCCACGCATCTAAGCGCACCACGCTGTTTTCTTGTCGCTTAGTTCACACTGAAGCGAGAGGCCGCACAAAGGTTAGTTTGCTTGCTTCTGCTACTGCGCTTCCTCACTCCAGCGTTTTGATCAGGAATTTCCGCAGTCATTGAGTGAGATGCATTCATGTTTGTTAGTGCATGTTTGTTAGTGCGCACGTAATACCACGCTTGTTAATTTAGTTAGTAAGCGAATGTTTACAAGTTTATACAGTCAATAAAACTAATACCCTTACTCTTTGTGTAGCTGTCTACTAATTTGCTATCGAAATCAATGCTTTGCCTGTTGGGCGAAACTGATACTTTATTTATCACAACTTTAGTGCATTTGAAGTAAATCTGTCTTTCCAAATGAGAGAAGGTTGTATTCCTGTATGAAAGAATGAGGTGTGCAGTACTGTAAAGGACTTTTCTTTCGTCAGCTCATAGCAAACGGGTGTGTGTTACAATCAAGGGCACGTTAGAATCGAGCAAATGCAGTAATTGCAACAAACGCACAAAATCGTTTGAATTATGTAGAAACTGAAGCACAGAGGTATTGGTCAGAAAATCTGATGATAAACAGATTCTTCTAAACTGGGCTGTACAGATCACGTAATGAGCAAAATAGGCAAGTGTTAATTAACGTAACAGAACAAGTGTCGAGGAGATGTAAAACTGGGGTATAGCAAGGTTGCCAAGAATTAATAAGGTGGCCACATATATTCTGGGGGAATTATATGCAAGTAGGCTTGCGTGAATATTTGAATATTCGATCAAATATTATGCTCTTCGATATTTGCTTCAGTTTGAATTTCAGTATTAGAAAATTTTAAAGTACTTGCTAAGGACCTGCTATATTATTCAAGCATACCTGTGGCCCTGCCACCTTTTCTATTGAACAAATGTGCAATGGCAACCAAAGTTTCAAATGCCAAATGGCGTCTTGCTCCATTTTCCAGTCATGACTCCTGTACTGCCAAGAATTAGCCCCAAAAACATTAATTTCAGACACCTGGCGAAGCAGTGCTGGTTAGGCCCTACTGCCAAGGCATGACAAAAATTCATAGCTGGTCACGGTGGCAGGTGGCTAATAACCACTGCGAAAATTTTTCCGCTCGTCAAGTTGCTCAGTGGTAGTCTAATGACCGTAGAAGCGGCATACGGGTTTGTGGGTGATGACAGCAAGCATGGCTGCCAAGATCTGTCGGTGCACACACGAGGCTTGTACTCAAATGAGACAGCGCTGAGATGAATCTGCACAACACAGCCCAAAGCACTGGTGCTGCGCAGTCAAGGTTAGACCGCAGCATTGAACAATGCATGATGGTCGTGAGCACATGGAAAGCTCCCAAGACCTCGACAAGTGCAATATTTTATGTAGGCTGAACCACAACGCTGAGCGAAAATCCGTAAACTGATTCTCTGAACTGCTTACATTGTAAAAAACGCGCAACTTTCATTTTCGGATAGAAATATCTGAAACCAAGAATTTGGAGAAAAAAATAAAAATAAAAACCTGATCACAGGGACGCGTCTCCCGTTTTGTAAGGGCCTTGTTTTTCTGTTGCTTTTTTTTTAAGATTTGTAAACTTTTGGCCATTGTATCAAGGTTGTATGCAAATCCCACTATATTTAAGCTATTCACCTCGAAATTGCTCCGCATAATAATTATTCATTGCAACTTCGCTTTGAACCAAAAAATTAAATTCGCACAAGCCCATACTCAACACATATGAAATTATGGGAATGTATAGGGAACCTTTTCAAGAGGAATGGCGTACCATTAAGTGGAAATGCATCCTGTGTGATCAAAGAAATTGACACTTTTTCATACACCAGGCCATAGAAAGTTACCTAATGCATGTGTCCTCTTTGATCTAAAATGCTTTGCCAACTCTAGGCTAACATGACTGAAAACAATGTCCGTAGTTAAGAGGAAGCTTTAGCTCGGGAGCTCCCATCTAAATACATAGGAACAAAGAAATTGTTTTTCTCAGTAATCACGGCACAAATTTTGACTAGATGTGTCGCACTCAAACAAACAAGCTGAAATCTAGTAACTGTAGGAAGTGGATTTTCAGTTAATGCCATCAATGAAATTCATGGATTGCAAGCTAAAAAATCCCAAGTATCAAGTTTACAACTCTAAATCATAAATAAAAAACATTATCACAATTTTGTTAACTGCACAAAATATTACATCTGAGTGCACAAAATTGATGTATTATAAACGACTGTAATGTATGCCACTAATTTGTGAGTAGGACTTTTGTAAAATCCCCACAAACATCGTAGCAATTTAATCTAAGGTGTAAATTCATACTCGGAAATACAACAGATTTATTCGAATCGGCACTTGTCTCAAAGAAGCTTTTCTCCATTTTACATGTATTTAATGTGAAAATCATAGGTGGCCCCGAGATAACGCTTCCTCTTAAATAAATAGGAACGGCCATAGCTAAGATTAGGTTCTACAATGCGCCTTAAAAAAAGGGCGGGTGGTAAAAGGGAACACACCAGTAGGAATGAAGAAGGTGTCACCCTCGTTAAGGGTGACACGGTCGCACTTCTCCACAGTTTCACCAAAGAAGACGTCCCCTTGTTTTCCCGAGAGGACCCATTGTTCGTACAGCTGAAAGTTGCGCTTGGTTGGAGGTATCAGCCAGAACACCTGGAAAAGAGATGGACAAAAAAAAATTCCTTTTCTTTTTTTCACACACAACTTTTTTCATATAACAGCTTCTATCTTGTTGCATAAGCGAGGCGCAATTCCTGCATTGATGCACCGTAATGATCATTGCACAACTTTTGACACTCGTAAAGGAGTTCTCTATTGTCTTCTTCTGATGCAATTCTTACACTTGCTGGACTTTCGTTTGACAATGCATTGCACAGACCTGCCAACCTTGAAAGGCTAAGAATAGTAGGCCTATAATAAAATATCAGATCTTAGGACTGAAATTCAATTTATGAATCAAGACTGTGTTCAATCAAAACTGCACTGAACACACACTTGGCTCTGCAGTCACAAAATAGTTTTCCACATACAAATTGAAAAGCATTCGCCCTTTTAGCAAGAAGTAGTGTCCCCCAGATGTTATTGCAATTCAGTAGAATAGCAATGCACTGCAGCCTTAGCAAAAGAAAAACATGGAAGTCTTCGCTATTATTAGACTCGAACCTCATTATAACACGAAGTAGAAGCTGAAATCACTTCATTATATGACATCCATAACTTCGTTATACAGTGCAGTCCACTTATAACAATATCAAGAATGAAAACTCCGATCATTATAACTGATCATCGTTATATCTGGACTGCTGCAAAAAAGAAAAGGAAAAGAAAAGCTGCTGAACATACCTTCGCAGCTCCGAAAACAAATTTGCCACTTACAGTAAAAAATTGGCGTTATAAAAAGTAGGCTGTGAAAAACGAAATGTTTATTTATAACTAACCAGCGTGTCAAGCGTTAGGTGCGCTGAAACAGAAATCTGCACTTGCTTGCATGAAAGTTTCAGGCTCACAAGCGCGGTGTGCATAACGTCCAGCGGCTGCGTGAACACAAGGCAGCCATAATTATGCATGCATGAAATCAATGAGCGACTCTATCGACAACAGTGCACTTTGCGTGAACGTTGGGGTCGGTGTCAAAGATGGGCCACTGTCAATCTCGTCGTCACTGCCGCTGGTGTTGTCACTTCCGTCGCAACACGCCGCCGTCTGTGTCGCAACGATGATTGCCCCGTCGAAGATTCTTCGCAGAACGAGGCAGCACTATCGGCACTCAGAAACTCCTCCATCAAAGCACTGCCTATTTTACTGCCAGCAGCGATGCGCTTCCAGAGTTTGGTAATGTCAATGGCTGCAACTGTGTTGGATTCACACATGGGGGGTTTTACCCCGGTGCACACAGCCCGCCGTTTCCGTTGATCGGCATGATCACTGGTTCTATAGCCTTCACGATCGTGGCGCTCGCAGTTTTCAGAATCGTCGATGTCATCGACTGCACCAGTCTTGCAAAATTTGCAGCTTCGTACCAAGCAACACAGCTTTGCGCTTTGTCGGCGCACCGGCCGCTTCCTCCACGGCGCATTTCCGCGCTCGCTGAGGAAGAGAGGGAGATTCTAGAATGGGAGTGCAGGCACGGTTTGCTTCTTGCTTTTTTTCTAGACACATGCCGGTGACATGGACATGAAGCAGCTGGCGCCATCTTGTGGCATGCTGCATCAACTTGCGATGCTCTCCGTGGCTTCCACAATCGGTGCGCTGCGCGATAATGGCAGCGGGTACAAACTGGCGTAAGCAATCTTTTCGGCCCGTCTCGGTTAGGAGTAACTTACAACGCAAATTTCACGATTATTCCACATGGAAAATGCCGCACAAAAGGAAGAATTTCGATCGTTATATCCAATATGCAGTGAATAATACATCGTTATATACTGTTTTTTTTCTTATAGCCCTAACGCATAAGTTGATACTCTGAAGTCGACTCGACATTATAACTGCACTGTATAGACTATCACCCTTTATGGCAGTATATACCGAGTTGTGTGCACCACTTCAAACATGCAAAGAAAACGACGGCTCCGTGGCCTGCTGAACCACTACACGGCTGCGTATGCAATGAAATTTTAATAAAACAACAGCAAAGACTCTCCGGTGTGTGGAACACGCAACGTTTCAGCATCTGATGTGATAGCCTCTTTACGATAGCCTTCTTACGTTCCAATGTGGCGATCTTCCGCTTCCGCTTTCCACTTGGCTCGCTCATCTGGCATTGTATTTTAGAACAACCTCCATGGCTTTCACAGATAAGTTTCACTTTCGCGAGATGTTGTAAACCCGTTGAAGTGTACGGCCAACAGAGCTTGGCACAGTGCCAGAAACCCAGCCGGTCATATACGTGGACGTGTTCGGCCCGGGAAAGTGAAACTACCTATCCGCCGCTCTTTCATTGCACTGCAGCTGCCGTGGCTCCACAGTCAAAGTTGATTTTATGTCTGCTGTGTGAACGTGCAGAGTTGGCCTGGCCAGTTCGTGCTGGTTTCATGCAATCTCAGAGGTCATGCCTAGCTGCGTCAGCCAGGGTGACGCACTGCAGTGAGAGAAGGACAAGTGCAAGAACTGCTTTTTTTGGATTGTTGTGCGCAAGCATCATCATCGATATGTGGGGCGGTGCAGCTTGCATGGCCTCCAAGACTGCGATCAAGAGGGTGCATCTAGCCGCCTAGCTTTGTCAGGCACGTGCAAGAGAGAGGTGCAATAAGAAAGAAGTGCCGCTTGTGTGTAGCCACCGTGTGCGCGGCGGTGAGACAAACCACTGTTGCTCGACGGTGTATTCGACGTGGGAATTTTGAATTGCCACGCCAAATGAGTGCGGAAGACGGCGGAAAGCGACATGTCGGCGCACAATGGTCAGTATTTTAGGTTTCGGAGAGAAATCTAGTTCATTATATCAATTAGCAGAACTAAATATTTTATTTTATTAAAACGAGGTTTTAACTATATGGACCTCTGCGGGTATTTCAAGGATAATTACATTTACTTTGTTATATCCATTATTCCATCACATCCTGTCTAGTTAAAATGAGGTTCAAGTCTATTGATAATTTTTTATTATTATAAATGAACATTATTAATGATGCTTCAAGAACTGGTGCTGCCAAAGAAGGTGCAATGTGTGCAGAACCAGAAATTCAGTACTGGTAAAAACATTTTCATGGTGCATACTCTAATCAGAAAAAAAAACATGCTAGCCTGGATGGAAAACAAGGCAGCCTTAAGGGCTGCATTTATCAAAGCTATAAACTATAAAGTTCAGAGGCAAGCGACCTTTACAAGAGGCAGTGACGAACCAATCTCACGACAAAAGAAGAAGAAAATAATGAAGTGTCAAGAATCGCACAGCTGTCGAGTTCAACAACAACGAAATGAAGTGCGCAAATGGTTCACGACGCAGCTCGCAGAGCCTTTAGAACATGTCTTTGGAACTAGATACTTGCATTCCTTCAGAGCACTTGTGAAGCTGAAGGGACGTCTGCAAAATAAATTTATTCGCAGACCCACATGGAAGAAAGCACACAGCTAAAGCAGATAATTGTGAACTCCCAGAAGTACACCAAAAACTCAAGGTTTCGAAACAACTTGAATACACCTGAAATTTCAAGTGCAATGTCACTGGCAATGAAGCTACTAGAATTGTACTATAAACACATTCTGCAAGAGTATATTTCAGAGGGAGAAAGGGGGCGGAGTCGAGTGGATTTTAAAAGGAGAGATGAGCCAAAAAACAGGAGAAAGCATGGCATATAACAGTGAAAGCTTAACATACACCAAGGCTAGGCTGGGGCATGCATGAGGAGGAGACGGGTGCCTCCAGCCACTCAGCACTTCGGCAGCAGATGAACATGTCCACTAGGTGGACACTTACGGAATGCCCCCCCCCCCCCAGCACCTACTCGCATGCATTCAAGCTCACCAGAACTCACTTCCATTCATACCCACGCCCAATCACACCTTCTATCAATCACTCACACAATATCTCACGTCTGTGAAATGAAATGTAAGTACAGTGAAACCTCGTTAAACCGTAGTCGGCCGGAGCTCGGAAAAAGTACGTACTAAACGGTAGTACTGTTTAAGCGAAATAGCATGAGATCGCCCACTTACCTGTCGAAAACGGAACTCAGAGAGACTACGATGAAAGGGGGAAAAAACATGCAGTATTTATTCACTTCGCGGGACGTAAGTGTTATTTTCGTTTGATGTCGCGGCGGCCTAGCACGACGACAGCGGCCTCAAACTTGCTGAAGCTGCGTGCCAGCTTCTCAGCCAGCCCCCCTCCTCTCGGCAAACACTCGCACGGCAGATTCCTCGTTGGCGTTACGTATTCTCCGTGCACGCGCGCAGTAGTGCTGCATAAGTCCCGGGGCGCCTTTTTCATTGCCGGGTGCCGGAGTTCGGAAAACTTTTCGTTTGGAATAGTTACGTTATCGCGCCCCTGTTCTCCTTGCGACGATCGCATTCATGAGGCTGACGTAACGCGCAGCTTCTGCCACTGTCGGGCCTGAATCGCCCGTGCTGTCGCTTTCCGCGTCGTCCTCATCACTGTCGCTAGTTGACACTTCGGCAACAACAGCGGCAACGATGGCGAAAAGTCGAACCTCGTAGCCGACATCTCTTCGCGGTCGCAGCAGCGCTGCCGAGCAACTTCGCATTCCAAATGCCACACACTGTAGTCAACAGCAGATCCATGTCGCGGGCCAGCGCCGACTTCTTCCGTGTCACGTTCGGTAGCACGGACGATGTCTAATTTTTCTTCTATGCTGAGCACCCGGCGTCTTTTTTATCCTAGCTTCGGCATGACGCGAGTCCTCGCTTGCACGACGCCGCAACGCTCTCTGGCACGGCGTCCATGCGGCGTCGGAATGATGTTGATGTTGATGCGGCTTCACGTGCAAACGCACAGGGCGCTTGGAGGCCGTTGTGCCGATCTCCGAGGCTTGTTGTTCTGCCGGGCCGCTCGATGGAGACGACGCACCGCCGTGTTTGCGCGACGAAAAGTGGAAATGCTACGTTTTAACCGATGCGTAAGCAATAAGCTGGTACGGTTTATGCGGATACAAAATACATTATGTTCAATGGCCGCTGAGTCGGGGAATTGACTTTACTACTTTTAAACCGAAACTACTGTTTAAGCGGGTACGGTTTAACGAGGTTTTACTGTATCAGTCAGTGTATACGAGTATGGCAGTGGACGCAACTTTTAAGAAATGTTTAGATGAAATCTTTGCTCGCGAATTTATTTGTGTAATAGCTGCACCCTTACAACAGCAGCACCTGCACTGTCAGATAATCATGTGCTTTTAGAAATAAAATTACAATAGCCACACATGCACTATACGACCGCTTCTTGAGTGCAAGTACTGAATGTAGTAGCTGGATTAGAATTACTGCTGACGACGCTTGCAAGACAAACTTTGATTATAAGTGCTCTTCAGAAATAATGCCCACAGTAAATGCGTTTATATTGCAAGCTACTGGCAACTACATATGGCAAGAGATCAATATATGCACAGGTGTTATTTAACTTATACAATACACCTCCATCCAGTCACGTAAATGCTGCATATTTTGAAAGCAATAAAAGTCTCAGAAGACAAACGCACATAGACCCCTTCTTTCTTTCTTTGCAAAGAGATAAAGAAGGGTGCACAACAGGTAAAACAGGCTAAAGGAAAAGATATCAGTTATTGAAGAAAAGAGACTATCAGAAGTTCCACGCGAGATGCAAGAATTTAAAAAATAATTTAAAAAACTTATATTAAGTGAAGACAGACGGTGAGATGGGCTCACGCCCCAGCTGTCAGCAAGAATGTCACACAATGATGCATTAACTGGCTATGAGCCAACAATAGCGAGATTCTGCTGGGCCAATGTGGCTAGGAGGGCACAGCCTACTCCTGACATTTGAAAGAAACAATGGCTGAAGCTTTTTTTTGGTCTGCACTTGCAAAGCATACTACAAAAATAAAAATGGCCAGGAGGTTTTTTAACGTTTTGTTATAATTCCTGCGCTCACTGTATCTCATGTAGAGATACTCCTCCAAAGCCTAACCAAGTGCTTTATACTGTAAATTACATTTCATCCAGGAGCTCAGCATCTGGGGACTGTTGTTGGAACAATATGAAAGCACTACATTTCGCAGCATGGAGGGAGAAAACATGCCTTTTGTTGCAAGGGCAAGCCTACTGTTCCTAATTGTAGGTCTTTTGTGAAAATCACCAAATTCAGGTCCTTGTAAAAATTTAACTGAGTACGACAACCCATAAATGACATGCAATGACAAAAGTGTTGCAAAAAAACCACTGCACGTTTTGCCAAAATTACGACAATTGAACATAACATCTGGCACCTCAAACAGACATGTGAAGCCACTCCTTTAGACAACTACATTTTTTTTTAATATATAGCAATAAAGCCATGAGTAATCAGAAGAAACAACTACTTTGGGAAATAAAAAAATGCAAGAAGAGATGACAAAGCTCTAATGAAAAATAGCCAGACATCCTCGATTGATTACAGTTTCACAAATGGGGTTTAACATCCAAAAGTAACAACAGAGTTAGGAGACATGTCAGGGTGTAGGGCTCTTGACCATACGCTTCAATATTTGTTTTATTTTTAGGTAGACTTTAATAAAGTTTGAATGAATGTGTACTGTTTAGTGGTGCAAGGGCCAGCTATGGCCAAAGAGTACCAAGACAGTGTTATTTCATAAGTTTTGTAGAGTTTAGGTATTTCAGTGCCAACTTAAGATATACATTCAGTTTTCTTGCAGAGTACACAAATTTGAACAAATTCAACAACTCAGTTTTTTTCATAACTTGCCTGGAGGTGAGCTATATACTAAACTATATATGGTGTAATAAAAATTGACGTACAAAAATGACGTTGAAATGATAAGAGTTTGCAGTGCAACAAGAATTTATACTCTAAAACTGATTTGAGCCAAAGTTCTAGCAAAGGCTGACATGCTACAATGGTTTATAAAATGTATGAAGCTTGATCCACGGTAATACCGAGGTCAAATTACAGTAGCCAACGGATTTTTCGGACTCCAAAAATTCGGACTTGCACCATCAGGGTTCTCATAAAGCTAATGCATTTTCGCCACCGATATTTCTTTACAAATTTGGCTGCCAAAGTTTGATTTTCCGGACTAAATTGCTCGAGCCACGCTATCCGAGCTTGGAGACTGCCATGTTGGATTTTACGCTGGCTTGGCCAGAGCCAAGTGGTGTGAAGAAACAGGGCTTGTTTCTTCGACTTCCATGGCGATCTCCGCCAATGGAGATCCCCAACATGGTGATGCTCTTGTCGACTGTATGTGAAGACAACGTCACTCTTGCACAAATCTAAGCAAATTTGATTGCCTCTACGCGATGCCCTGCCCTCGAATGTCAGGCATTATTAGGGATTTTCTTAAGCTGCTCTAACCTTTGTAAATTTCATTTTTCTGACTGTTCAATTTTTCGGACTATTTTTCGGTCCCTGCGAAGTGTAGAAAATCGGTTGGCTACTGTATTACTTTGCAAGAACTTCTGTAATATTATATGTTCATACTGCAAGACTACTGCACTCTGTAATTGTCTACCTTACTGACAAAAAGAAAACTGAAAATTACTGCGAGAAGATAAGTAGAACCAGAGGTATTATCATTCCAAAACCATGACACCCCCAGAAAATGCTATTTTGAGAAAACTAGAAAAACATTTCACAGCATATTTATAATGATTACAGTAAAGGCTAAACTACTCAAGAATGATACAGGGATCCAACCAAGCAAGTATAACTGCTCTACATAAACCTGAAGCAAAGAAATGCAAAAATATATTTTGCCCAATTTTTGGCTTAATTTAGACCTGCAACCACACCTTCAGCAGTGTAAAGCTACAGCTGCTGAGCTACCAAGGCTTGTAAAGGTGTCACCATGCATATGAAACATCCCTACTTTTCAGCTATATGACTGGACTGCGCACAAGCTGAAAAAAAAACAAGGTTGGCGACTGTGGAACACAGCATTGCAGAACACCTACCTTCTGGCCCCGGAGAAGGTGATACCAGACGGATGTGCCCCCAAAGTCGATGTGGAAGTCTGTGTAGCAGCCCTTCACGCTCATCAGGCAATACCTGCGGAGAGACATAACAGTATTTGAATGAAAGAACATGAACATAACTGCATGTACTGCATATGTGTAACTCATTCTGCTAACACCCATCTCCATTTCTAAAAAAAAATGATTGAAAGAAAAAAGATGATGCAGTCCTCATTATTGGTGAGAGTGAAAGCATCACACTGAAAACAATGCAGCAACATTTCACGAGTAATGGGAATCATGTCTACTTTAATGGCTGCATTTACAGCCCCTTCCTGCATGCGCAAGTCTACACAGGAGCACAAATTAAATGCGCAACAAAACTACCCCACTGTTGAACCAATGTACTGGAGACAGCTCAACTAAGGCAATTTTGAGGCTACAGATTCTGTAAAATGCTCTGCCTTATATTAGAACAAATAAGGCCGCAGTCAAGCTACAGGGGAGTAAGCAAATGATAATTATTTTCTATGTTTCTTTATATTCAGACAACCAAAATGCAGTTTGTTGCTGTAAGAATAGCACTTCATTATGTCTGCTACCCGGCAATTATCAAAGTACACTAGCTACTTGATGCACTTTTAAGGGATAATGCGTTTGCACTTCCGAGCTCAAGCAAACTGACAGACTGAAAACAACCACTCCCATCCATTCACACGAGTCTCCCATGCATCATGTTACAGAACAATGCCAGTATGCTAATCTTGTTTGGCCATTAACATAATCACACACTCCTCTACTGAAGAATGCCTCTCAAAACTCTGAAGGCTAACCAACACAGAGCTCAGTTTTCAGGCAAAAAATTTATCAAACTTGTTTCAAATGCTACAAAGGGAATTAGATCAAGCTCTTCGCGAGATGAGAAAGGCATCAGGCACTGGATAAGATTTCTTGTAATTGCAAAGTTTAGTTTCCAAAATGTTTTCCTTTGCAGCATACTGCTCTAACTAGACAAGTATCAATCTTTTTCTTTTTTTGATTGCCACTGCCTCCACTTATAGCACAAGGCCAAACAACTCAAATGTGACTGCCTCATAGCGCACATTATAAACGGTTATCAACTCTGACAACTACATCCGCTGCCACTGTAAGGCAAGGCATACTGACTTCGAATGCAGCCTTACAACACACTTTGATGTCAGCTGGCTTAAGGGGGGACGCGGGTCTTGAAATCGCGAAAAATGGTCAAAAATGGCAATTTTCAAAAATTGCGTTTTTGAAGTCCTTAATGTCCCAACTATGCCTCTACAAAATATTATGGCGCAATTCCTACTCGAAGTATAAAATAAACGGTAATTTATAAACGTCGGTGAGCCGAAATTGAACGCCAAGCGCGAAGATTTGCCTCATTTTCAAGCTGCCGTAGCTCCGCGCGACGCGTACCGATCGGCGCCATCTTGGTCTCGTTTGAAAGCTGGTTTCCCGCTCTCCATTCTGGCGCCCCTCGGCACGCTGTAGACCCTCGTGCAGCGGAGGGATTGGCACCCGTTCTCAAGCGGGAAATCGTCGCGAGACAGCCGCTGATTGGGTGAACCGGGCGCCTCCTCGAGGCGCAGCCCTCTGATTGGCCGTGACGTATGCTTCGCCTTCCGCGGCCGCGTTGTCCGACTCCTTCACGTCGTCTGCTTTCGCCTGGACGCACGTCATTTTTCGAGCTCCTCTTTGTTTCCTAGTATTTTTCGTTCTGCCTTTTTCTTTATCGTTCTTCTAGATATTTTGGCTATTGGGTCGCTTCTTTTAACCACGAATTTCTTGCTTTTGCGTGCCTGGTGGCTTTGTTCCGCGTGTCACGATGGCGCGAGACGCGCGCTTGAAAGCAAGCACGCGAAAAGCAGTCGGCAAAAAGAGACGCGCATGGAATAAGAACAGCGCTACATCGTCGAGAACTACAGCTTCGGTGATGCCGCAAGCTGCTGTGCCCTTGGTGGATGCGGCAGGACTGAGCTCGCCAACAACAGCTTCGCCGGTGGACACGGCTGAACAAACCCCGTCGACGCTAGCTTCGCCTGTGGACGCGGCTGGACAGTGCCGATCAGTGTCAACTTCGTTACCGCAAGTCTGTGCAGTGCCGGTGGATGCGCCTGGACTAAGCCCGTCGAAAATGCCAACTTTTGAGACGCTGCAAGTCGCTTCGGATTCCGTGTCGTCGGAAGCGGCCGAGCCGGCTGACCTAAGCCTAACGTTGACTTCGGCGTTTCCGCACGCCGCTTCGGTGCCGACGGACGCGGCTGAACCGAGCTCGCGTGCTCAACGCTTCGACACGGTGTTTTTCACGGAGGCGGAGTGCGCAGGGCGCGAAAATTACGCAGACAACGTTAAAACTTCATTGGCGAAGCAGTCCGCGACTTCCCGCAAGTTCGAGCTAATGAACGTCGGCACAGCAAGTGAAGATGACGATCGCGGCACAGAGTACATCATCGTTGATCTCTCAGTGCTAAAGAAGATGTTTGTGTCCACAAGCTGCAGCAAGTGTGGGATGACCACTCTCCAACTCGCAAAGTGCAGTGAGAGAGAATACGGCCTAGCAGTGAAGTTGGAGCTCACATGCTCAAATTGCGATTTCGCCGAGCGGCACTTCTCGTCGCCACGAGTGCCCGGGAAATCCAACATCACGCCCTTTGAAGTCAATTTGCGGGCAATGAAGGGAATTCAAAGTATAGGCAAGGGAGCGACTGCCCTAGCAGATTTTTGTGCCACCATGAACCTCTCTCACCGAGGACTTCACCACAAGACTTTCAGGGGGCATATGGACACCATGGTGAAAGCTTGCCAGGCAGTAGCTACTGCTACAGAAGCAGCAAGCGTCAAAGTGGTGAAGGACATGTACAAGAACTTCCTGAATCCACCAGGAAATGTAGATGTCATATTTGATGGCAAATGGAAAACACGTGGTCACAATTCAAATATTGCAGTAGGCTGCATCATAGAGCTATACACTGGCCTAGTACTGGACCATGTTGTGCTCTCGAGGTACTGTCGTGGGTGCCAAGGGGCACCTGATCCCAGTGATGATGGGTACGGTGACTGGGCTATGAACCACAAGTGCATGAAAAACATCGACTGCAATGCCGGCCGGATGGAGACTGAAGCAGCTATCATTTTGTTCAACAGGTCTCTGGAAAAAAATGGGTTGCGGTACACAACTATACTTTCTGATGGTGATAGCCGCACCTTTCATGCATTGACCTCAGGAGAAGTGTATGGATATATATCCATTGAAAAGAAAGACTGCTTGAACCATGTCCACAAGCGGATGGGGACGGCTCTTCGCAACTTGGTGGAGAAGAAGAAGGCACAAGGAGAATCTCTTGGCGGAAAGGGCAACCTCACCCAAGATAAGATAAAGAAAATTACAAACTACTATGGGTATGCCTTGCGGAGCCACAGCCACGACGTTGCAGGCATGAAAAAGGCAGTGCATGCCACGCTGTTGCACATGACCTCGACAGATGAAGCCCCAGACCACAGTTGCTGTCCTCAAGGGGTTGATTCGTGGTGTGCCTTCAATCGTGCTTTGGCGAACCAAGTGGAGCCGTCACCACACAAAAACCCTCTGCCAGGCCACGTTCGCACTGCTCTTGAGCCAATCTTTGCAAGGCTGGGCGACGAGGCCCTCTTGGAGCGCTGCAAAGATGGCATGACACAGAACGCCATTGAGTGCCTACACTCTGTCATTTGGAGCCAAAGCTCCAAGAACACGCATGACTCTTTGCTGGCTGTTGAAAGAGCTGTTGCAGAAGCAGTTTCTCGCTTCAACCAAGGAATGGCAGCAACCAGCAGAGCTGTTGCAGCACAGCTTGGTTACAGTCCTGGGAGCTGCCTCATTCGTAGGAGCCTTGAGAAAGATAAGCAGAGGCTGTGCAGGTCTGATAAAAGTCACACCAACGCTGAAAAGGTGAAGAAGAGGATGGCCAAGAAACACAAGCCTGACAGAACCCAGGACTACTGCCCAGGACTTTTGTGAATGTGTGGCAGATTCATAGAAAATAGCAGGTGACTTTTTGAGCTTTTTTTTTGTCAAAGGCCAACGCAATACAGAAGTTTTCACAATCTTTACATGAACAGATTTCTGTGAGTTTGGTGTTATTGTGTTCAGTAATGACTGGGCTGCATGCTAAAGCATTAAATTTTTCCATGTGATAGGTAAACAAAAGTGGCAGAGTAAGCAAAACTTTGAATGCAATTTTCTCAGCTTTGCTTTTTCGATCAAATGCCTTTGCCTTACGGAACTTTTCATAATGTTTGCATCAACTGATTTTATTGAATTAGGTATCATTTTTTTCAGTGAAACCTCAGCTGCATCCTAAAGCTTTCCATTTTTCATTAAACCAAATAGACTAGCAATTAGGTCAGGTGTAAGCTAATTACTCCTGCATTGTTTTTTTCTTCCTACTTTGATATTCATTCATGACCTATATGATGACTTTTAAAAAATTTCTTTAGCTTTAGGATGTGCAGTAGGTCCTTGGAAATGACAGCTATTCTTTAAAACTAGTTTTTTTAATTAAGAAATTACCATAATGGCCCGTAACAAAAGACCTATGTGGGATAAGTTATTTTGCGATATCTTCATTTCTAAATGAGATATATCAAATCTGAATATATATTTGGAATCAGCATTGAAAGATATATCTGCATGCGAATTTTCAGGAAGATACGTTAAGAAATAAAAAAAAAGTTTTCAAGACCCTCATCCCCCCTTAAAGGTCCTGCCTTGCGCACGAAACATGATGCAATGCAAAAGAATGTTAGCAATTTGGTTTGGTTAGGTCAGGTTGAAGTTAACTAGAGTAGAAATAAATGGGACAGGATGAACAGGACAGGGATTTAGCGTTCCTATATAACTCTAACATGATGCAATGCCACATCTCGTTGCAATAACGCAAGACCCTCTGTCAGTTTGCAAATGGCTTTTTGCCACTCAATTGCCCCTCCCCTGCTAATCAAAATGCAATGTTGATTGAAGAAACTAACTAACAAAAAAATTATTCCGAATGTCTTTTATGTCATGCGTTGCAGCTAAAGGAACAATATGCACAGCAAGACCAACGTGTGCAGCAAACACTCCACACTTCTAGAAGGACACATTAAAGTTGTTGTGACATATGTTAATTGCACATGAGACGTACTGCCACAATGGGATGAAATGCTTAACAAAAGGAACACATCTCCCAATTAACTAAGTGACATCTGTGATCATGGCATAGCCGAGCACTAACAGCACCCTGGCCCTAAAACCAAGCCTCTCTGAATTTAATCACTATGGTGCCATAACAGCAGCGAACATGAAAATTTGCCAGCTAGCTTGTTTTCTAGAGTTCACTTTTAGTTCCAGCATGACAGTACAACAGCACAAGTAAAACAATCCACCACAAAATTTTACCAATGAAATACAAACAATTTGAATTCATTAGTGCAAGGGACACTTGAAAGCAATCTAAAATTAAAGAAAGAAACATTTTACGATAGTGTCACCCAACTCTGCAGAGTTACTAACACAAATGAGCCGCATAACCACAGCTACGCAATTTATGTTTTCTCAATACAGTCATACAGGATGTAAGAGCATGTCAGCAAAAAGGCAGCCGCAAGGGTAAATATTGAGGAAGCATGAATCAGCAATATGAATCAAAATTCAAACTAAACTGCGAAGCACGATGAGAGAGACTCGACGGAAGTGCAAAGAATGTAAAAGTCAACAAGTTTTTTAACGCCTACATAGGGCCCCAATCAAATGTCAGGACAAACAGCTGTGCCTTCTCTTTAAGCACAGCTGCTGCTAAACGCTGAAGGCAGGCAGATGGCAAAACCTGTGTGCAAATGATTCTGCATTGTCTCTATAGAAACATAAGGTATGCGACTGAGAAAATTATAAGCATGTTAATAAAATTCACAAGTAGCTCCAGAGAGGCCAACTGCCAAGGCCTGACAACAACAAAAAACGAACAAAACAGCAGCAATTAAGTGATGCTGAACAACCTTGCAACAGGCCTAAATGGAACAACAGCACAGCTGACAAAATATGTTGGATTTCCTGCAACGCAGCAGAAAAAAGCCTGGATGGCCTTCGTTTTCAGAAACCCTTACATTTTGCAACCTGCCAACATTACAATACATTCAATATGAAAGTGGCTGAAAAGCAAATTACTCAACAATAACAACTGTGCAATGCATTAAAGTTATTTTTCTTCTACTCTCTCAACTTCCTGCTGCAAAAATGACCTCAGACAATCTGCAAGAAAAAAAATGAAAGAGAAAGAAAACGTACTTCTGAACCTTGGGGTACTTCATGTCCTCGATGGCGTTGGTTCCTTCGGTCTGGCTTTCTTTTAGGTGTCGTGGCCACACGACGTCAACCCAGTCTACTTGTCTAACCTGTAGAAAAAAAATTCGGAAGTCAAACTTCCACTTAATCACAGCAGATAAAAACAAAAATTGCACACACTAAGAAGCTGCCGTACGAAACTTTGTCCATTAATTCATTGTGCTAGAGAGTCGCTCAGCACCACTTCTCTAGCCTCAAGGAACAACATTTATTTTTAGTGATCAAAGAATTATAACGTTGGTGTAATGTTTTTACTCCCAACTAATACACATAGACCGACAACAGCGTAGCTTAGGCAGGTCCTTTATTTTTTATATAAGGAAAGAGGATGCCTAGGCCATGCTGTTCAATATTTATAGCCTCGTTAGGTGAGAATACTCCGATTACTCACACGTCAATATCATCAGGGACATTTAACACTGCACTGAAGCTAGTTGTTATCTTCGTAGTACCCCCGTCTTCTGCATGCTCATTCAACATGCACGACCTTTCTCTCAAAAGCATGAGGGTGTATACAATTGCACTGCTAATATTTATTAAGCCACACAGGGGCTATAGATATTAGCAAGGCCGAGGAAGATTTGCAAATGCAAATGTCGACACCCATGTTAAATAGCATTGCGTTAGTTTGCAGCTTACTACTGATCAAAGGATGGTGCCAACTTTGGTTTCTTGACATATGAATTACAAAGTGCTTTCATACATCAGCCAACAAAAATTAAGGAATCTCGTTATGCAGTATCCTGTTAAAAAAGTACAAAAATTAAAACCTTGTGTTTTTCTTTTCCTTCTCTCTTTTGCTTGCTTTATTAGATTTAGCTGTTGACTCCATAATTACACTACAAAGCCTCAATTTCTGGAGCACACAACATATTATTACATCATGTTTTTTAAACAGTTCAAAACAGGTATCAAAGCAGTGCTGCAGCTTCAGGCAATGGAGCAAAAGGGGGCTGGTTATGTCACAGATATAACAGTTGGTGACCATGTGGCAATCCAAGCCACTTGCATTCACACTAGTCAGCCCACTGTAATGGCTGAAGGCCACCCTTAACAACTCTTATTCCTGTTCCAGGAGATCAGACTGAATTCAAAAGGGAACATTTCTAGCTTCTTCCAGCACTCAGGCAGGTGCGATCAAGTAACAACACACCAAACATTCAGTCACAGCAAAGCTAGAGGCAACCTGTGAAAAACAACAAGTGTGCGCGCCCTCACCAGGCTCGGGGACTCCACGTAGTTCTCCAGCTTGGTGTGGCTGAACTCGAGACTTATTACATTGAGCAGTTTGTCCCTGTTTGGGTTCTCAAAGTAGCGGCACCAATCCTTCATGGTCATCTCAATGTCCTTCTGGGTTGTCACATCCATCACATCCAGGATCCTGCGACTCCCTGAAATGTACGAGTTGATGTCAAATAGGAACTCTGAGAGCAGGGAAGAGTAGCAAATGAAAGATCAGTAAAAGAGCCTGTGAGTAGAGATCGGTGGCCCCAAGTGCGAATGCTAATCCAGAGATATGGCTTAACACATTTTCAGGATACGTTTCAATATACTGTACAGGTATTCCAAACTGTATAATACAGACACTACACAATAGAACGGTACACATGTGCCGCCCTATAGTTCAGAACTGTCTACCTTGCAATAAAGAAGGAACTAAGAAAGCCCGCATATTTCCGAGTTCCTCTGCTGTGTTCAGTGTTTCACACTCTACAACGTTTTCAGCAAAGAAGACCAATGAGCTCAGCAATAACTCCCACTTCGCCACAGAGTCAGTATCCAGCGAGTCGCGAGTGACCTCGTTATGAAAATGGATCTTCGTACCGTTTGGCAAACGGATCATGGAATTGCCACATTAACATTCGTCAGCAGTAGATGCAGTAGGTGATTTCATAAGAGGCAAGGGCATCTGCAATTCTTCCTTGTGCCACAACTTGCGTGTAGTGAATCACAACTACACCACCACAAATATGCCAGCAGCAACATGCCAACAGCAGTGCATGCAATAAAGGTGGCTGGCCTAATTAACTTATGCTTCAAATGAACACAAGCTGCTCAATCATGCTTGCTTGCAGATACATAAAGCTGCCTGGCAATTTCCTTCAGCAAGCAATGAAAGAAACTAAGCAGCACAAAAGTTAGTTGGTGCTGGTGCCTTGGCAGTGCAAATGTCAGAAACTGTGGCTTCCATTTGCTTGTAGACCAAAGTAAAGAGAATTACTTACAGCTTGACAGCTAGAAAAGAAAGGTAGAACGCAGAGAAATAAATAGGATAAGAACAACCACTCACCAACACACTGTCTAACGTCGTTACATGTGAAATTATGGCT